>NC_089781.1:33186747-33191747 GCF_040412425.1 Macrobrachium rosenbergii
TCCGGGCTACTGACCCGCAGTGCCCTTAAGAACATAGCAGAAAAAACAGCAGTCTTAGTTTTAAATGGATGGTTAGAGTAAAAATGAATTTAAGAACAGATATTTGTGGGCTTTCTATAGACATAAAATTTGAACTTTCTATCAGATCTATGTACCAACACGTCCAAAAATGGCAATTTTCCGTCTTCTTCAATCTCAAGAGTGAACTTCACAGAGGGTACTAGTACATTTAATCCACTGAGAAAGTTATTTCCGTTCCTTTTTACTGACCATGAACAAAAGATGTCACCCATATATCGTGCCCATAGCACACCTTTTGGCAATAGTTCGGTAAGTATTTTCCCTCGAAAAACTCCATATATGGATTACTAAGTATAGGAGAAAGAGGGTTTCCCATGGCCATACCAAATTTCTGCTCATAATAATTATCATTAAAAGTAAACTTACAGCCTTTGATACACAATTTTATAAGTTCTGTTAAAGCTTTGTGTGGCAGTATGAACACATGCTTTTTCATCCCCTCCTCTAGAAACTAACAGGTCACCTATTGGCACCTTTGTAAAGAGAGAAGTAACGTTGATACTCACAATTATAAAGTCATAATTTGGGTTAAAATTATTAAGACGACTGATAAAATCTGCATTGTTTTCAAGAGAACATCCCAAGATAGTGCCCACTAGTGGTGTATTTCAACCAGTCATTTAGATAGTTTGTATGCAAATGAACCAACAGAGCATAAATTATAACAGGTCTCACTGGATTACCTTGTTTATGAGTCTTTATAGTACCATACAAATAAGGAGAAGCTGGACAAATACTTAGAAATTTTTGTGTTAAATCCTTATGGTTATGCAGGAGTTTTTTAACATTTTTGTTAAACAGAGCATTATCATTTTCTAAAGTATTGTTTCTCAGCTGAGCATAGGTAGTATGATCATCTAACAGTTCGTACATTTTTCTGTCATATTCAGTTTTATCCAGTATAACCAGAGCACTTGACTTATCTGCTTTCGTAACGTGGCGAGTGTTGTCATTCTTAATTTTCTTATATGTTTCAAACAATCACTTTGGAATAGTAGGTGATATACCCAGTCCAGCAATTACATATATCATAGCCTTGCAGATGTTCAGTTTGTCAATAGGGATGTTGCTATATTTTTCCGACTGACAGAAGGCATCTCTTATTTCCAACCAGTCAATATTATTGTTAACTGAAAAATTCAAGCCATAACCCAGAGCTGAAATAGTTAAGTTAGCAAAGGTTTGTGTAGATAAATTACATACAAATTCAGAATTAGCATGTTCAGTCCAATTACTATTTTCTACCAAGTTATTTAGCTTTCTGTCTAACCTAATTTGTAATTTATCACACTCAAATCTCATTTTATCATAACAAACGCTATATAATACATTTTTCCACTCTGTGGGGCATACATTGTTAAAATTGTTCTTGTCATATGAGTTGCTTAAAACATGCGTTTACATCCAATTTACAAATATCGATATGTTTCTTTACAATCCCGCGATGGCAGTCCTCAAATGGAGTTGTTGCTTGAAGATCTAAGCGTCTGGTAGTGAGCGACTTCGGTGTAACTTGTTCATCCAAACATCGACTGAGGAATCTGCTTCTAATTTTCGCTTTGTGCGCCTGTACGAGGGGTATAGAAAACTTATCCACGAAGTTCTTGTTGGCAGGAAAAACATTCCGAAGTTACGATAGGCTGCGAAGAGGCTTTTGTAAAGCCAGAAACACGTTTTCCGAAAACTGAAAAGTTCAAAAACAAAAATCTTTTAGTGCTTCCTTTTTATGCTTGTTTTAATAACATCCCGAGACAAGTCACGCCACTGGGTATCGATGTTGTGTTTAAAACGCTAGGAACTATTAGAAACCTGCTAATCAGAAATTCACCTGGAACAGGGTGTATTTATAAGATTCAGTGTAAACAATGTAATAAAATTTATGTAGGCAAAGGGGGATGACGCTGGCTGTTCGATTAAAACAACACAAATATATTGTAAGAACTCGTAATATGTCAAATGGATTGTTTGTACACAAGAATAAAAGTAATCATGGTATTAATTGGACGGAATCAAAGGAAATTATGTTTTGCAAAGGTCTAGTAAAAAGAAATTTAATAGAATCCTGTATAATTAAAAAAGACCGTGACAGTTTATTAAATATCAGCCTATGTTTGTATAAAGTTAATGAAATTTTAACGAATGGTATTTTAAAATAAGTGGGTTATTAAGCTTACCACTGTTCGACAATTGTTAGGGTTGTTTTTTCTTTTTAGCATTGTTTGTCTTGCCACGAAGTCTTATGACTCTGTATTCGTTTCCTTGGCACTTGTGCCTGAACCCTGATGAGGTGTAGAAATACCTGAAAGCATTTGGTTCAAGTCATTTCTTTTCACCTTTCTCCTGGCTGATGCGTATATGATCATCACACGTCTCCTGTGGTTTGTTGAAATATATATATATATATATATATATATATATATATATATATATATATATATATATATATATATATATATATATACATGTAATTCTAATAGCCACAATGCCCTCTTAACATATTAGAATTACATATGTGTCTGGTAAAAGTGACCAGTAGATTCTACACACACACACACACACACACATATATATATATATATATATATATATATATATATATATATATATATATATATATATATATATATATATATACACACACATATATATATATATATAATATATATATACATAATATATATATACATATATATAATATATATATATATATATATATATATATATATATATATATATATATATATATATATATATATATGAGTGAGTGTGTGTTACTTTGCCCCTTCTATTATTTTCAAGAAGAGAGAGAGAGAGAGAGAGAGAGAGAGAGAGAGAGAGAGAGAGAGTGAGTTTGCATCATAATTAAGAATATGAAGAGGAGACAGTCTGAGGTAGAACGTAAAATGGGCGGAATACATATAGGAGGTCACTGTAATAATATTCAAGTATCCTTTAAGCAACTGTTCTTTGCCTGGTTCTCTTCAGTGTCTCTGTCATTCTTCAATTTCAGTATTGGCACTACATTTTATTGTTAGGTGATATCTTCAGAACTTCAATTTTACTTTGCTCCTTGGTGGCAAAGTTTGCTTATTTCATGTGAGCTCGTATAGAATTTCAACGTACAGTTAAACATGCATTTGTTTTATCATTTTCTTATCTAATTTCATTATCCTCTTCACAGATTTAATGCAAGTTTTATGCAGATATTCTAGCGTTGACTTAATTTCTCCTCCGGTGCTGAAAAGAATCGCTTGCGGCATGCCTCTTCTGATGCTGGTGAACTTCTTCCTACCAATATTTATTTAGAATATAGGCGCTGATTACAGGTCTTGCAATTAGCTTTGATTATATCTACTTAGTTTTTGGGTTGCAACAGCCAGCAAAACTTCATCGCTCCGTTTACAGATTTACTTGCTATACCTTTTAGTTTTCTGTGAAAGAAACTATTGAGATGGCTTTGTCTGTCCGTCCGCACTTTTTCTCTCCGCCTTCAGATCTTAAAAACTACTGAGGCTAGAGGGCTGCAAATTGGTATGTTGATCATCCACCCTCCAATCATCAAACATACCAAATTGCAGCCCTCTAGCCTCGGTAGTTTTATTTACGGTTAAAGTTAGCTATGATCGTTTTTTTGGCAACGCTATAGGACATGCCACCACCGGGCCGTGGCTGAAAGTTTCATGGGCCGCGGTTCATACAGCATTATACGCTGTACAGAAAGCTCGATTGCGCCGAAGAAACTTCGGCGGATGTTTTACTTATTCCTTCATGTTTCTGTTGAAGTTCACTACAGCATTAGCAACGTGGTTTTCTTAGTTAATACAGTACAATTGGTATGTGTTGGAGTCATAATCCCGACAGCGTCACTGTGATGAAGGCGAGAGAATTGTGGGGTTTCTAGAACTTCCAGCTAGGTTGTAACCAATTGGTTCTTAGCCATAAAATTCAGAAACGGCTGTTGTCGAAGGTCTGGTTAAATCTATGCTTAACACCTCGAGCTACATTTTTTCTTCGCATCTTTATGATTTTTGCTATCATCAAGTAGTATAATAACAGAACCCTCACTACTCTTAATTGAGATGCTCTAGTCCAGGTTTAATAATAAACACCACTTTGATATAGTCTATGTTATTTGGATATATTTTGAGATCTGGAATCGTTGGAGCAGATGGTTAATTTTTATGGCTGACATACCACTCGCACCAGAAACGTACTTTCCATTATCTGAATTATCCACCTATGACGAAGAGCCTCATTGAAGGGTCATTGTCTGAGAATGGGCTATAATAAAATTCTATCGTCAGAAATTGGGGACTGCCTTTCTTATATTGTCATTTTATTTTGTTGATTATCCATCCCTTCTCTCTCTCTCTCTCTCTCTCTCTCTCTCTCTCTCTCTCTCTCTCTCTCTCTCTCTCTCTCATGTACTTATGTTGGCTTTTCCTTTCCGTAACTCAGTGATCATGTGATTTTTGAACACTATACGGCATCGCTATTCACATTAATTTTGTAACTGTTACAGTAGTAAAATTTCCCTAAAGAACTGAACTTAATAATAAATAGAAGCAGTATTTGCAAATAAATAAATTTACAAATAAATAATGTTTGAGTTTAACCTATAGTAAAAGAACACAAACATTAGACATGGGAGTACAACGCGCATCTTGAGGTATTGAATAGGCATTGTAATAAAAAATTGTTTATCCTTCAACTGTTTTGTTAATTTGGAATGGTTTTAGTTATTTCTTAATTATTTTCAACATTTTATATAGATAGACATTTACAGGAAGGACAGGTGTGAGGAGTTATTGGAAACAACACATTTTTGTGGTAAACCAAATCATATATATAGACAAGAAAAGCATATATTCTTGTAAAGTTCGTGCTGTAATAAACGGAATTTTTATAAGATAAAATCA
>NC_089781.1:33196747-33199247 GCF_040412425.1 Macrobrachium rosenbergii
AGATATCCGATAGTCTACAAAATTAACCGTTTATAGGCCATAATGCTTGCCTTATTATTGCAAAATTCAGTAAATTGGCCAGTGTCTGCCATGAACTAGGCTACACGATAGTGGTTGCTACCCTTAAGTGTCACTCACTCACGAACCGTTTTAGCTTTCCTTATACCCAGAAATAATTCACGTGATCGGTTCCTAGATTTGTTAGGAATAGTTAGACTATCAGGGGAAAAATAATTCTTAACATCGTTTACCAAAGATCATTAGTCGTTTAGTGCCCTTTTTCAGCATATATTTAGAAACATTAGATTTATTTAATTAAGACTTCGATGCCATAAGTATTGCAAGGAATTCGATATGAAACAGTGTTTGTAAGTCGTTCCTACTTTACGCTTCAGCAGTCGTCATAAACTCATGTAACCCCTAAGCGGGGAATTATCTTTGATCGGAATAATCTAGAGCTTCTCACAGTACACCGTGACGCGCAACAACTTAATATTTTGCATGATACTCTCTTTATTATTAAATTTATTGACTAAAGCTGCTGTCTTGGTATTATGCTGGCGTGCAAACACATGCATACATACCTTCAAACACAGATATATATATATATATATATATATATATATATATATATATATATATATATATATATATATATATATATATATATATATATATATGTGTGTGTGTGTGTGTGTGTGTGTTAGTGAGTATTTGTGTGGGTTGAGTCCTAAGCAACGGATTAATTTCGAATTTACTTTACCTCGGAAAATCTAATGCCCAAAAGGAATTCCAAGCGCTCTGACCTTAACCTAGAATTTGCCCCTGAACGATCAGGAAAGCTAGAGTGAATTCATCTCACCTCTACATATTCCTGCGGAATCCAATCTCTGTACTTTGCGTGAAAATCAACCCATCTCTAACATAACAGCTGAGTGCTATGTTCGTAACTCTTTGGTATATGTATGCTATTTTGTCAGTTCTAAACACGTCATATGTTTACTTTCAAATGTTAAGCCACCGGTAACCCATCAAGTTCGAATTCCCTGAACCTTGGGAATAACCTACAACTATCCTTTCCCTGACTAGGATTCTAACCTATCCCTGTTTTGGGTTAGGCTTATCGTTCCAGTGTTCGAATTGACATGAACTCAACAGTAACATTTACTGTCGAGTCAAAATCAGCTTACATCTCTCCTGATGGCTCAGTATCTCAAACCGATTCCTCATCTCGGCAAGATATTTAGTGGTATTTTGATCTCCTTAAAACCAAAAGAGAGAGAGAGAGAGAGAGAGAGAGAGAGAGAGAGAGAGAGAGAGAGAGAGAGAGATTATTTTGCATACATAATATATGCATTTCAGCTCATAATCAGAGCTCTTTTCTGAAACTGAATTAGCCATAAAAATTTATATTCAACCATTTAAATAAAGACTTTTCTTTCTGTACAAACAGCAGGTGCGATTAAAGTTTATTCAGTCGCCCTGTCACGGGAGCCTCTTCATCACTGTCGGCCCTCAATAAATTCATTAATGTGATTTAGCGAGTCGCTTTTCTTTCTCTTCCTGTGAGGTGAGGTTCATTTCTTCCCCCATCTTTATACTTTTTTTACATTTGTTATATCTTTGTAAGATGGAGAAACTAAACCGAATGAACCCTCAGCTTCCGTATCGTTTTGGAAATGTTTTTATCTATGTTTTAACGGCTTTTGACAGAGCATACAGGTTTAGAGAAATAAAAGTAGAAAAAGCCCAATGCACGAAGCAATTTCAAACGAAATACTCCCAACGAGATTGAATCCGTGGAAATAATTAGACTGGGAATATGATATGGTAACATCAGTAATTCAGTGAATAATATTCTACTCAAAAATATGAGTGTAACTATTGAAGTATACTATATCTGAGGGTTCGGGCAATTTAATTTACTTATGGTGCATATAAGTAAATAAATAAATGAATAGACAGATAGATAAATAAATATATAAATATTTAAATAAATATATAAACAAACAAATAAATATATAAACAAACAAATAAATAAATAAATTTATATATAAATATGAATGTATGTATGTATGTATGTATGTATGTATGTATGTATGTATGTATGTATGTATGTATGTATGTATGTATGGGTGTGTGTGTGTGTATTACAGCATAACTCTAAAACGCATTGAGCAATTTCAACCAAACTTGGTATACATAATACTTACTACCTGGAAAAGAATGCTGTGGGGGTAAGATATCATTAGCACCGAAGGGCACCAAAGAGGGTGGAGGTGGGAAGGGTTTCCCTGAAACAGGTCTGGTTCTGCCCCTAGACTTAGCAACTAAATAAACTCTACAGGTTTATCATACCTCATTTCAGTAGACAAAAGACTTACTATCTGGAAAACAATATTCTGGGGGTAAGACATCACTAGCACCAAAAGGGGTGGGGTGTGGAGGGGGTAACATGTAAAAATAACAGAAAACGACAGATATTAGTGTCTAATCCACA
>NC_089781.1:33204247-33211747 GCF_040412425.1 Macrobrachium rosenbergii
TATATATATATATATATATATATATATATATATATATATATATATATATATATACATATATATATATATATATATATATATATATATATATATATATATATATATATATATATATATATATATATATATATATATATATATATATATATATATGTATGTGTGTGTATGTGCACTAATACCAAGAACTAACTTCTTTTCCTAGTAAATTTTTGCACTTACAATCCTGAATTCTGGTATAAGAATGTCTCCAATCTCAGAAAGGTAAGAAATTGTATTAGAAAAAGCCAAACTATTTCCATATTACTAATAAGGAAAAGGTTTTATTTCAGCAAACGGTTTAAGCCAAATATTTTCCTACAGTTGGAATAGACCAGTTCTTACTTTGGTAGTATATGACAGGTTAAGATATATATTGTCATTGTTTTGTAGTTTTTGGTAATTTCTACCAGCAGAGGTTATATAAAACCATGTTACCATAGTGAAATGATGTCTGCTTTAGTTGTAGGAAAACATTAGACCCCATCTCATGCGTGTATATAAGCTGAAACTAATTCCGCTGTAAACTGTCTTCTGGACTCTAATGATTTAAGTACGCAAGTCCTCTCTTCCTGTAGCGAATGGAGATATCCCTTAGGCATTCTCTGTTTTGGGTTTCAAGTTTTCTAGTAGAAAATCTACACAGAAATACTAATAAAAAGATAAGTTAAGTATACCTTAGTTTAACCAGACCACTGAGCTGATTAACAGCTCTCCTGGTGCTGGTCCGAAGGATTAGATTTATTTTACGTGGCTAAGAACCAATTGGTTACCTAACAACGGGGCCTACAGCTTATTGTGGAATCCGAACCACATTGTAACGAGAAATGAATTTCTATTACCAGAAATAAATTTCTCTAATTCTTTATTAGCCGGTCGGAGAGTCGAACGCGGGCCCAGCAGAGTGCTATCCGAGAACGATACCAACCCGTCCAACGAGGAATTAATAAAAAGATAACCTGGAGGCTTATTGTAGACATTATTTTTTATATCATTTTAATAAATTTGGCTGGATATCAGGCAAAAGGTTTATTTATAATAATTTGGAGCAAAAACGAAGAAAGATCTATTTCAGCGCTCGGAAATTATCTGTAATTTTCAGTTACCCACAGTTAAAGAGTAAGATCAACACTTTTCGTGATGTAGCTTTAAAACTAAGCATAAAACGGTATCAGTTTCTCTCGTTCCCTTTTAAGGATTGCTGTGTTATAGAGGAATGCATATGATCAAAATGATTTTAGGAGAAATAAGAGATGAGAGTTTGTTTTGACCGTTATTTGTGCATAATTCTAGTGACAGGAACATTACAATTTACATATTACAGTTAAAAGCAAATATATTTAATATTACTTTTCCAATGTGAAAATAGATCTCTTTTGTTTGTTGTAAAATGCCAGACTTCAGCGGATACGAATAGAGCAAAATATATTGATTCTTGTTTCTTTAACGTGGGCTAGAAAATTGTTAGGAAATTGGATTTTTTCAACTCGTTTCTTAGAAAAAATATCCGAAACGCGAGCAATTTTGTATCTACCTGGTTTAGCTAAAAATATACTTAGAATTTTGTTAACATATTGAGGAGGGACCCCATTTTATCCTTTTTTTGACGGTGAATTCTGGGTAAAATCGAGTGAAATCAGATTCTTATCTTTTTTTCCGATAACACACGGGCCGAGGCAGTGAAGTTGATTTCTCTGATTACACTACAAGCCAAGCTGCACCACCTCAAGCAGGAAACCAGCATGAAACAAGCCTGTTGGCTCCAAAAGGGAAAGGACCTGCACACAGGAAACGATATTTGGGTATCAAAGATAATCTATGAGAGAAAATGATAAAGAAAACCTAATAAGATAAATAACCACCAATAAAAATATACAACAAAGCATAGTACATATGACAAATAACAAATAAACAATGAAATGAGACTCTTGTCAGCATGCTCAGCAAAATACATTAACAAGTTTGAACTTCTGCAGTCCCAACAGCTCAAGTGTATCATTAGGAAGATCACTGTCACTTTGCCTAAAAACAGGCATTAAACATCTAGCAAACTATATGGCACTGAAGCTCTAACAAGAAAAGGCAAAAATTGCCTGAATAAACTGCTGCAGAAGAAAAGATAATGCTGTTAGAATAAGCTGCATTCCTAGTCCTACGCGAAAGAAGGTACAGTTTTGAAAGATCTAAATGCAATGGATGATCAGAATTTCTGAAAATTTTATAAAGCTTGCGGTGTGAACTAACAGGACAACGCTATCGGACATTAATACCCAGAGCAAAAATCAAGTTTTTGCCTAGCAATTTAAGCTACAAACCATTCCGAGTAATAAGGGTATCAAGGATGAGACTCATTTACTATAATTTTACTCACAAAACCGTCGTTCCGTTTACCTAAATCTTTCACTCTCACTAGATCTACTATATATAAAATACTTCCAGCAAAGCTTCCTCGCCATTAACTTCCCTCTTTTCCATTCTTCTAAATTTGCTATATCTGATATCTAAGCAACAATCTTCAAAGTGTTGTGGGCAACTCATCGACTAAGATTGCTATTCATATCCTAGATATAAATAGCAATCATCTGATCATCCCAAGATTCACTAGCGCACTCTGTCAAATACTGATTTTCCATTTTGTGTGTGTGCCAGTCGGAGAGAGAGAGAGAGAGAGAGAGAGAGAGAGAGAGAGAGAGAGAGAGAGAGTTGGTATAGGAAAAGATACTGATTTTAAATCAAAATTATTGCTCATGTTTTAAAATAAATGACAGCAAACTTGCACATTGTTTCTCAAATAAATGAAATAATTCTCATTTGCATGAATTGACGTTTCCTTCATAGTGGCGTATCTAAATGAACATGTACATGTGCATCTCCTTACCCATAAGCTACCTATGCAAACATTATTTTCAAGTGCAAAAGTGTACAAAGGCTATGAGCCTGTGTAAATATAAAAAGGACACGCAGTGTTCATCTATACGTGCATTCGAAAGTGCAAATATATTCAGGGAAAACTCCTTGTTATACACAAACTAATACTGTTGAGTCCATTCCCACTTTTGGAACTCATTCTCAAACGTCCTGAAAGACACTTTTCCAAAGGAGAAATGGAAAGGCTAAATGAATCTGAGAGGGATCGGGTTCTATTAGAGGTCGATCGAGCAGAGAGAGGTTCACAAGGGTCAGGGGAAATGTAACTCTGCAGAACATAGGAAGGAGGCCTGAAAGAACCGGTGTGATACGCTCATGTGCCAGAACATGGAAAAGGATGAAAGTGTAGAGCAGTGATTGAATGCAAAGGGAAATGGAGGTCAGGAGATTCAATTACAGCTTGTTCGTTAAAAGATTTCATTTGCGAGAATCAAGTGCACTTCATGGGAACGAAACCTATCTCTTTTGCGCCAAATGGCTGTCCTTTTCCTAAGAATATTTTGTCCGGGATTTTTTAGACTTGCCAAAATATCTCTTGTAACAAAGTACGGTCTTCTCCCAATGGAAAATTGACGAGTGAAGCAATCAAAGGCTCTATAGAAAACATAAATGACTGTTTCTTTTTTTTTTCTTTTATTTGCTCTTCCTTTTAAATAATAGCTTCCATGGCGTTTTGCTGAATTCATACTTTTCTGACCGACATTAGTTTTACTACCAACAAGCCCAGGAAAACGGTAGCAATTTATTAAGTCATCTTTTACCCTAGGTGGAGCAATCAGTTCCTATTGGACGTACCCTTGCAGCGCCATCAGGCATCCAATGATGAGGCCATTATTAATCAGAAGCCTTATTAGTTATTTTTATTTTGCTTAAGGTTCACTTTTCCAAAACTAAATATGAAAAATAATTTAGATACCTAACACTTATTATTAACCTGCAATCATTATTTATTGTAACTGATGGCGTTCCGCATGTCTAGATTATTGACTGATTTAAGAATTCCGTCTCAGCAAAATATCTACTTACACTTAGCTCAAAACCCACAAGTATCATGAAACGCCCTGTGTTCTTTTATTTGCTGCAATAAAGAGTTATTTACAATAAGTTTTTTTGAATCATGCACATCTTTTGGCCCATTATATTGCTGTTACCAAGATGATATTGTTTCTTTACTGTTTATACCAAAACTTAGTTACATTTGCCTGTGATTACCATGTACCATAACATCATACAATACGACAGAATTTGTCTTATGAGTCCAACAGAATTTCTAGGTTGGTTAGGCGTTACACAGTCTGAAATGTGATCATGATAAAACACTATGCACCTTCTATTGGAGTCAGCTTAGAATAATAAGTTTTTTTTTTACTTTCTGTTTGTAATGGTATTTATTGCTCAGACTCCAGGTCGTACAGTATGGAAGGTGTAACATATATTATGCAATGTTTCCCTGCGTTTTGGATGGTAGATAGATATGCAATTCATGTGCAATCACGGATGAAACCAGGCCATGCTTAAATATCTATACTGTCGAATATTCTAAGATGATTGGTAATAAACGATAAAATATCCTTTCAGCGAGCACATTGATTTCGTTAATCGTTATAAGGAAATCATCTACGCATTTGGGAAAAAAATCCCATAAAACTAAAGATTTTCCAGTGTGTCAAATTTTTTATCTTTTATTTGGCGTCTTGAACGCATAGTGTTCATACGAAAGCCAATTATATTATTGTACATTCAGTTGGTTTACATTTTGCTTCAGTAACGTTAAAGCAGATATTAATAAAGGAAAAATTAGGTGAAAACATAAAAAAAAATAGATAAAGCTAAGAATGTCTAAGATTGAATCAATCTTTATCGTACAAAAAATAAAACCTTCTCTCTCTCTCTCTCTCTCTCTCTCTCTCTCTCTCTCTCTCTCTCTCTCTCTCTCTCTCTCTCTCTCTCGTTGTTGGACTTTCTCCCGTGTAGCCTAATTGCACTTATCGGTTTCAGATACCCATCACTTTCTCGCAAAAGAACCTATTTTTCCACCGGATCTCTTACTCGCTGGCGTCTATTTCTCTGAGACATTTCCAGGATTAAATCACGGGAAATGAGACCAACCTTCCACACGCCCTTTTCCTCCAAAAGACTCGGCAACTGGAAAGTTGATGACACCAGGTGGCTGGCGACGAATTCCATTTTAGAAAGCAGGTAATTGGCGGGAAATTCTTACCCGCAAACTCTAGAGACTTGCCACGGATGTTCTCTTTCCGTTTCTTCGAGTTTTCTCCATTATAGTATTTACTTGTTTCACATTGTCTCATGATTTAACACTATTGCTTTTCTTTAAGTATAAAATACCCTGACCACCGGAAGGATGTAATGGACTTACTGAAGATGGCGTTTTTAGTCGTTAAAGATTTCTCCAAAGGAAAGCTTTGTGTATTTATGCGTATGTTTTCTTTTTCTGGAAAAGTCCTAGTTTTGAACTGTATTTCATTTTGTGCGTAGTGGTTTATGATTCTAACAACTGATAAAACAAATCTGAATAGGTGCGAATAATTAAAAAAAAAATCAAGTATCATGCATACTTATACATGAACACATATGCATATAAAATTTCCTATCTTACTAGTGGCAGAATATCTCTTATTTCTCTCAGACTGCTTGTGTATTCATGGCGTTGCTCTTGGCGTCTCCAAGACCTGTCAGATGTGGAGGAAGTCGTAACAAACAAAGTTTATCTTTTGCGCAAAGACAGTGATAGTGGAAAACGAAGAGCAATCGTTTTATCGTTATTCCGTTGCGTATTTAGTGTTTTCCATTGGTCCGTGATTTCATCTCGAATAAACTTTAGTGTTTTTATCATGCTCATGAATGCCTTGGGGTGTTTTATGGAAATCTCTGAGCATCGGACCCAAATGAATGCAATACTATGTATCACACTATCTATTTATTTATAAATGTTTTGATTCCTAACACAGGAAGACCTTAATTAAAATTTTCATTCATACACACACAAATACATATACATACATACACACACACACATATATATATAAATATATATGTGTGTGTGTGTATGTATGTATGTATATATATATATATATATATATATATATATATATATATATATATATATATATATATATATATATATATATATATATATATATATATATGTGTGTGTGTGTATATTAATGCTATTTGATCATATTTTCTCTCTTATGCAATTTCTATTGAAATCAAGGGCATTGTTTGCAGATACCATCTTATCAAGACTTTGAATCAGCCTATACTTCTTTTTTTCTCCTCTGGAAAACTTCTCAGAAATAAGGAAAAACTGTTCAAGATTCTGTCCAAGTTCATTTTCCCACCTCTCACGTTGTCATCATGACATACAAGGTTTTCGTTACTGCATGCGGACTTTTGAATTTCAAACATGACGTCATTGTAGTGCTGAATTTTTTATTGGTCGGCAGGTCTCATTCTTTCGCTGGGGGTCTGGGCGACAGCATGGGCATTCATAGAGCTTTGCAGGGTGCGTCCTGTGCCAAGGACGTGGACAAGGGTGTGATTCCCGTGTCTGACTGACAGTATTGGTTTGTTTCGCTGTCAGTAGCCGTGTTCATGGGTGTTCTGTCGCTCGTGTCGCCCTTCAGATTCTCACGGATGCCCTATAGCTTCATGAAGAATGGAGTATGAAGTCTGTGTTCCCCTGTATATTTCACAGCTTCTGGCATTTACAATTTGTGGGACCGGGCTTCTCTATGCAAGCCTCTGTGCTTTCTAATAATTCTTCTAGTGTGGGTTTACGGTCGTGGTCGTCTACATAATGTTGAAATATTGTATCTTGGTTGCAGTGAGCTTGCAATCGCCTGAGCAAAGTGGTAGTGGTGTGACCTATGTAGTAATTGCTGAGGGCTTGACATGTCCCTTTGGTACATTGAAATTTGCATATTACTTTGGTCAACTCCCACATTTCTCTACAGGGGCCGTGCTATTTCTCATTACGAGGGCGTTGACTAGGTTAGGGCGGCCGTATACACTTAAGGAAATCCTCTTGTCAGGATTCGTAGGTGTTGTAACCTTCTGCTGGCAACTGTTATCTTCATGGCCTTGACCTCATCCCTGAACAGGCTATGATAAGCGGCTTTGTAATACTACATGATGTTTCTCGGTGAGGTAGGTGTTGTCACTGGTCTGCTGGCAAACACATCCAACTGGCAAGGAGGGATCCCGCGGTGACACCATCTACCTGTCAAAAGAGGTCACCCGATGTGAGAGGGAGGTGCCTCCATGCTGCACATTTGGGGAAGACGTCGAAGACCATCTTCTGGTATATGAAGGGGGTGGCATCCAAATGATAGATTCTCCTTAAAATAATATCGCTGGTCGTCCCTATCCTTTCGCATAGAGACGCAAGATGCCGAATTTTTTCCAGATGTATCAGTTAAGCTCGCACGTTCCTATATTATCCATAACAAATACTCATTATACATATAATCTACATATTCACAGATACTGTTACATAAATAATTGCATATC
>NC_089781.1:33216747-33249247 GCF_040412425.1 Macrobrachium rosenbergii
GTTTATTTTGTTTATTTGTTTATTTACATTTATTTAGTTTCGTTTTAAATTTTCTATTTATTTTTAATCCTTCTATTTATTTTTATTTCATTTTATTGTTATCTAAGTTTATTTATTTTTATTTTTTTATTTGTTTTTATTCGTATTCTATTTTAATTATTTTTATTTACATTTCCTTTTATTTATTGTTATTTTGTTGATCATTTATATATTTTCTATTTTTATTTATTTTTATTTATTTCTATTTATTGTTATTTATTTTTTTTTCTTGTTTTTGTGTTGATTTTTCCTATTTTATTTTTTTATTTGTTTTTATTCTATATCATTAAGTTGTCTACTTTTTCATCTCTAATTATTCTTTTATTTATTTTTAGTTAATTTGATTTATTTTAATTTTTTTGTAATTTCTATAGTCTTTTATTTGAGTTTATTTTTATTTATCTTAACATATGTTTTCAGATTATTTTAATATATTTTCATTTCTATTTTTTTTTTATCTTTTTAATTTCTATTTTCTTTTTTTTATTTTTACTTGATTTTGTATTTTTATTTTTACTTATTTCATTTACTTTTTCATTTATTTTTATCTTTAGCTGTTTATTTTTATATTTATTTTTTCTCCTTATTTTATGCATGTTAATTTTGTATTATTCTCATTTTTTATTTGCTCTTACTTTTAATTATCTTTATCTATTTTCATTTGCCTGTCATTTTGTTTATTTTTAATTATTATTATTATTATTATTATTATTATTATTATTATTATTATTATTATTATTATTATTATTATTTAATTTTAGTTTTCTTTTACTTATACATAATTTTTATCATTTTTAGTTTTCTTTATTTTTTGTATTTCTATTTGTTTTTTTATTTTTTACTCTTATTTTTTTATTTAATTTTGTTTGTATTTTATTTATCTTTATTCGTCTTAACTTTTAAGTTTTTTTATTGTTTTTATTTCTTTATTTTCATTTATACTCATTATAATTCAAGTATTTGTCTTAATTTTTTATCCATATTTGTTTTGTTAAATTTTTCTTAGTTTTAATTCATATTACTTTATAAATATTGATTTTTTATTTATTTTCATTTATTTGTTTTTATAGTCATTTATATTTATATTTCCATTAATTTTATATTATTTTGTTTTAATAATTTAAAATTAAATAATAAATTAAGAATAAATAAAAAAGACAGATATTACTTTTAAACAAATATATAGAAAAAATAAGCAAGAATAAAGAAAAATAAAAGTATTTTATAAGAAATGAATAAAAAAAATTTAGGAATTATAATAAATAAAATTATAAGTCAATGGAAAAATTAGGAAAATAACAAAGATTAAAAATAGATAAATGTATAAATAAATAAGATAAATAATAATACAGGAAATCAATTAAAAATGAATAAAATACAAATAAAGTAAGATAAAAAGAGACTAAAATAGAAAAAATAGATAAAATTAAATAAAAAAGAATTTAAAATATATAAAAAGATATCAAATAAAAAAGATAATTAAATAAAAATAGATTAAAATGCATAAAAATAATTACAAAACAATAAAAATAAGACAAGATAAATAGATAAATAAACAAATAAAAATAAAATAAATATATACAAATAAGAATTTAAAAATTTTTCATAAATACATTACAAAAAATAGTAATATTAATAAAAAAGATAAGAGTAATTTAAAATTAATAAAATATATATAAATGAAAAGTGAATAAAATAAATGAAAATAGATAAAGATAAATAAAACTAAAATCATAAATAAAAATAATAATAAATAAATAAAATAAATGGAAATAAAATTAAATGCAAGTAAATAAAAATATGTAAAAATAAGAAAACAATAAAAATAGGTAAGTAAAAATGGGTAAAAAGAAAACTAGATCAAAATAGAAATAAAAAAATATATTAGTATATAAATGTAAAAATAAACATATATAAAAAATATATATTAGTATATAAACAATAAAAGTAAACATATATAAATAAAATCATCAAACGGAAAAAAGTAAAAAAAAAAGTAAAATTCAATTAAAATAAAATATAAGTAAATATTCATAACATATATGTAAAATAAAAACTTAATGAAAATAAAAAATAAAAATAGACAGAAGTAAAAATAAACAGAAATGGGTAATAATACAAAAAATAAGAACAAATGAATGAAAATAATTTTAAATAAACTAGAATATGATAAAATAAATAAAAATAAAAATATAGCACATGAAAATTAATAAAATAAAAAACAAAAGTAAATAAACGTAAATAATAAAAATTATGTATAGATAAAAAGTTCAAATTGATAGAGATATATAAAAAATTATCAATAAAACAGATAAAAATAAAGTAATAAAAATAAACTGAAATATAAAATATATAACAATGAATAAAAATAAATGAAAAAATGAAAATTAAAAACAAATGAAAAGAAATAATAAAGAGGAGTACCTTTCAGGGTTTGTTTTTTGAAATAATGAAATTTTAAAGTTACAATATGCCATTCAAATTAGCCACCAAAATTCACATTTCCTAATGCTCAGGCACAGACTGATCACAACATTAGAAGAGACGCCGTTTTCTTAATGTGTGTGAATAGCAAATGGTGTTACAGGAGAAGCTGGCTGACTGACTTACTGGCAATAATCTTAATTACAAATTATCACACACGTTGAATTTACCTATGCGGTTTTGGTTTTTGCGGCCGTTAACCTACCCTAAATAAAGAGCCTCAATGTTTAGGATGCTTTCAGACACACACACACATATATACATCTCTCTCTCTCTCTCTCTCTCTCTCTCTCTCTCTATATATATATATATATATATATATATATATATATATATATATATATATATATATATGTGTGTGTGTGTGTGTGTGTGTGTGTGTATACCAGGTGTTTCGAAATTAGAGCCCCCACCCCCCTCCACAGAACAAATGGAAAGTTATGAAGTTTTCTGCTGTAGCCTATCTCCAAGTACATTATTTAATTTTCTATTCAGCTATTTTCCATTTTACATTTCTTGTATTTTCAGACCGAGTGACGGAGTTAGATACAGCCATGGCTAACGACTCAGAGGAAATCAGATGGATTGACTGAATCCGGGCTATAACCTTCAGAGAGGCCAGGGATGCTGGCGCATCCTTCATTTCACGTTCCTGGATAGCTAAACACATTAAAATAAATTAATTCTTTGTTAAAAGAAACTGGAACAAAAATCCATATGACTGTCATCGTGAAAAGAGTGAGAATCTTGGAAGGCCTGAAGTCCTTTCTCAGGAGTCAAAAGACATCATAGCTGAGGCAGTGGGTAGACCAAGAAAGTCTTTACATAAATTGGCCCTTCAACTAGAAACAAAAAGGGGAAAGAAGAAAAGTTATAGTGCTGTATATCGTGAGTTGAAAAAATCTGGTCTCAAGCCATTTCATGTTATCAGCAAGCCCACCTTCACTCAGCAACAGAGAGAAGACCGTGCATGGTTTTGTGGTTCATTTCTTAAAGATTGTGATGAAGCTGACTTTCTCCATGTTGCCGCATCAGATGAATTCTCCATTTACAGAGTCAGGAAGCCAAATCATAAAAATGACATTATTTGGGCTGTAAAGTTGGATGATATCAACAATGACAAGCGCTATCGCCAATTTGTGAAATTTCCTGAATGTTTAGGGGTTTTTCTCTGTTGCACAGCCAACCGGTTAATGTGGATCATCAAAGAAAAAGGACAGTCATGGAATGGCGAATACTTCAGAGAAACTGTGCTTACTGGTGGAGTATTTCCTCTCCTCAAAGATCCTGAAAATATGTTATCTGTTAAACAAGTCACATTTTTGCATGAGAAGGCACCATGTTTCAAGGCTCTTCAGACACAGGAGCTGCTTCGAAACAGTGGTATCGATTTCTTCTCATCAAGTGAATTTCCAGGTAGCTCCCCTAACCTTAATGTGTGTGAAAACATTGGTAGTATCTTAAAGGATTGTGTTGAAGCGCGCACAGTGAACTTTGATGGTATACCAAGCCTCGACGACCTGCGAAGAGAGGTGACTGAAATGCTCAGGGAAATGGAGTTTGAGTCTCAGCTTTTTTGCGACATGCTGAAATCATACCCCTCAAAAATGCAGGCTGTGGTACAGGCAGATGGAGGCCACACAAAATATTAAATACTCAGAAAGAAACTTAAATAAATACCTGTTCTGAATTACTCTTGTTTTTGTCCATATCAATTCTAGTTTATGCTGCACAGGGGGGTGGCTTCTAATTTCTGAAACACCCTGTATGTATATATATATATATATATATATATATATATATATATATATATATATATATATATATATATATATATATATATATATATATATATATATATATATATATATATATATATATATATATATATATATATATATATATATATATATATATATATATATATATATATATATGTATATATATATATGTATATATATATATATATATATATATATATATATATATATATATATATATATATATATATATATTTATTATTATATATATATATATATATATATATATATATATATATATATATATATATATATATATATATATATATATATAATCGTCAATGCTGACTCACACATAACATCAACTCACTGAAACCAGCATTGTTTGCAGAATCAATCTGGAGAAGGTGTGCTAGCCTCTTGCTATAAACTGTGCTGTACTAAGAGTGAATGCAGACTTTTGGACTTTTGGGACTCTCTTTTTAGCCAAAGGAGAAGTAAAAAGATGAAATAAAGAATCTCTTCAGTTAAATAGACAAGGGAGAGAGGAAGGAAGAATGTGGAAGTAAAAAATGTAAATTTTATGAATAGTGAAACTTATTTTCCTTATGATATTCTTCTCATAATGAACTTGACATCGACCTGAAAGGATTTTTTTTTATGATTTGAGTGCAGACTTTTTGTCCTACTTTTTTGTCATTAGTGAAAGTATCGCAATCAATCATTTTCCTTTACAAACTGCAATATACTGGTCTCTGCACAAATCAACTTAAAAACTGTGGTAAAGGAATTATTCTAAAATACATGGTGTGTCGAAGATGCTGAAGTTTCCATAGTTTATAAAGAAATGCTGTTTCCTATAGCAGTTATAAACGTCATTAATTCCTTATTTGTGAAGGATGACAGTAAAATAACCTTACTTCGTACAGCTCTCTCTCTCTCTCTCTCTCTCTCTCTCTCTCTCTCTCTCTCTCTCTCTCTCTCGATGCTGCGTGCCACATGTGCTCTACCTTCACAGAGATGGATTTTCTTCTATGTAGTGTAGGAAGTTTAGCCATAAAATATTCAAGCTTTAAGGAGGCTAAAGACGTTATAAAAGCCGTCCACATCTGGAGCCATAAAACGCATTGCGGATGAGCTGTTTGTGAACGGGGTTGCATATATTGAACAACTATCACAATTTTCTACTGTTCAGCTAAACATCTTCCAGCAACATTTTTTCTTTAATTTCCAAACTTTTCCTTTTCCAGTTGATATATGCAGTAAAGAAAATAATGTGCTTTGATATATGTAATTCCATATCGGTAAAACATAATTTGTTGCATATTGGACATTACAGTCATGAAATTTATGCCTGGCATGTTCAAAGACAAGCTGGTGGAGAAATGTCAGGAGAGGAAATTGGGAGTATGATTTAGGAACTCTAATTTGGAATGCTGTCTTTTTTATTTAACCCATATTTTATTAATTGCCTTCTTGTGGTGGAACATCAGAGTAATGTCCACGGAAAATGTCAGTTTCTCTCTCTCTCTCTCTCTCTCTCTCTCTCTCTCTCTCTCTCTCTCTCTCTCCTTTACGTGTATTAGTGAGTAGGATCATTAACAAGGAGACAGACATTTTATCTAAATTTTGTGTTACACGTTTTCCGTGTTCTAGTGGTCCACTGGTGCTAGGAAAGTTTAACGTTCCTGGAAAACGGGGAAAGTTCACATGATTTTCACATGTTTCAGAAGATAATGACCATTCTTGTAATGACACGAGTCTATGGAAATTAATCCATCCCTTACTCTTCACACGCTTAGACACCTCTCCAAGTAATACGTTCTCGCTTTTCAAAAGAACATTTGCGGCTCGGTATTTCTGGGACAAGACTGGAAAGATGTAGATGTAAAAATAGGTGCTAATTGGTTTTAGATTTTATTTTTTAATTCACGCCTTCGGTTATGGTCAAACAGTTGGATGATGGTTTTACAAATATCTTTAAAGATCTGTGTTTTGTTGTGCCCAGTTTTCCTGCCATGAAGGATTCTTTTTCAGGTGTTCTGCATTCGAAGCAATCCCATGACAGCTCCACTATACAGTGGACATTTATTTATGTTTTTCTCTTATTCTAGGTTCCTTTTCCATGGGACCTGTGACTATTGGACATACTGGCATGGACGTTCCCAAGCTGAATGTGTACAGTTATGTTTTACTCTGGTCATTTGTTCTTTTTCTGTGCGGTTTTTGTTTCTCCTCACTACATGGAATAATGTCATGAGTGGGTGACTGAAGGAGCAGCTGCTGTTGCAATTCATTTGTTCAATGTGTCTGTTTCTTGTTTTAGACTAAGACTATTATGTTATTGTGGTCCGCATTACTAACAGCGGTTTGGTTACTGAATACGCCATTTGTTTTTAAAATTTCTCTTTTATCTCCTAGTGTTATCACATGACTTCTAACATTAGTAAACTTTGAGTAAACACAATGATTCCTGTAACTAAGAAGCTTCTGACACTATAGCATTATGCGTTTGTTTTGTCTTTCCCTTTTCATAAGCAGTGTTCTATTCTAAAAGTCTTTTTTTCTTGCGATAAAGCAAATAATAATAACAATGAAACTGAAAACAATTCCTTTCCATATAGGTGAATGTGTGTTTTAAACAATGGAAACCCTTTGAGCGTTGCTATTGCATACACATACAGATGTTCATTCCATAAGGGTATAGCAACCCACAGAAGAGCTTACGGTACGCTTAACCAATGTACCTTGTTTCAAAGGAGAGAAGCCCCTCTAGAATAATTGCCGACGAAATGGTCGAGAGACCTTTATTAGTGGTAAAGGTTTCACTCAGTTCTCTGCAGTATCAAATGTTGCGCCACTGAGTTCCACAACCCTAGTCATAGTTATGCACCTACGCATGACAATATGCTATAGGCTACTTGGAATTTCTAGGCACTTAACACATTTACCCTAAGCTGATAACAAATCCCAGACATACTGATACTGTTGTTTCAGAGTAGCTCTGGTCTCAGTTATAAACATCTAAGAATATAAAAATTTCATTTTATTGCAAACAGATGAAACACCCAAATTTTCCAACAACACAAAAGCAGAGAAAGTCTGCTTCCGGTCATACTTAACGCACCTAAGAAGTAAAGGGATATTCTTAAATATCTATAATTAACCATCAAGAATTTAGTCCAACAGCTAAACCTAATTTTCTTTCCTTGATGTTACAAAACTTCAGTTTTTACGTTTCTGGAAAGTATTAGTAAAATGACTCCCTCAGAAAAGTTGATAGCATGATTGAAAAGAAAATGTAGTCTCAGCATTTACGATGTAGAAATAATGCATTAAGTCCTACATCCAGAGGTCAGGCTTTTTTCTAGAAAAAATTTCATTTCACTGAAAACATCTAAACGCATCAAATAAAACAACTCTCAACTCTCTCTCTCTCTCTCTCTCTCTCTCTCTCTCTCTCTCTCTCTCTCTCTTGTTAACTTACCCTCGTGTAGCCTAATAGCACTTATGAGTCGGAATCTCGTTCCTTCTTGGAAACGAACCTTTTTTTTTTTTTCTTTCCAAGAAGCGAAGTCTATTTTTCAGGATTACACCACGGAAAATGAGATTAACCTCTTTTCGCGCCCCTCTCGTCCAAAAGTACTCGAAAACTGGAATGTTGGTGACACCAGATGAATGACTACGAATTCCGTTTAAGGCAGCAGGTAATTGGCCGGAAAGTCTTATTCACAGCCCCATATACTAATTATTCTATGTATTTCTATTATATTTTAGTCGTGCTTTAAATTGGTTTTCCTTCACCCGGGACTGATTCGGCAAGAGGCGGTGAATTACCTTTCCGAGAAGACAAATATATGAATACCGAGGAATTAGTTTTAAGTCATATGGTTTTAACGATGCGATGTTTTGATTCGAAATGAATATGACTGATATTCCACAACGGGTTATTGGGATTTTTTCAATGGGTTGTTTTTATTTCATACTGTAGTTTCAATTTCAATTAGAATGTTAAGTAAAAGACATTTTTCATTAGATATAAATAGCTTTTATTACTTATATTTTTTGAGTGATACATGATCTTATTACTATCTTGTAATTTCTCTTAAAGTGTTTACCCCTTGTGCAGACCGTTTTATGTTCTTGCTTGGCTCGTCTATTCTTTTATTATTTCATGCTGTTATAACTGCTAGTCTGTACATGTTACTTCACACAGGAAAAGAAATAACTATAAAAACAAGTGAATTTAAATGAAGTGCAAGTGACCCCTGATAACATTCCAAATACTTATGAAGATTAATATTCATTTGCAATCACGATAATTATATCGTTAAAATAATGAAGATTAAAAACTATTTGATAACCTTTAAAATATTACGTTTTGGTAAATTTTACCAGGATGATGTGTTTTCTCTCCAGAACTGATAGAAATGCTAGATATATAGAACTATCCGTCTCTGAGAACCCTGGCCACTAAACAAATGAGCTCTTACTCTGGATTTTTCTGTTTACCAAGAAAGGCACATTCAGTCACCATGGGAACTTTGTAGCCTCTTAAGAATGTTGGGATTTTCTAGCCATTAAGTCAGTTGAAGACAATAATACAGCTTTTTACATTACCGAATTCCCACGATAGATAAACTTAGCTAATAACAACAATGATGGTTGTTACCAACAAGGATTATCCACGATGCCATATCTACTTCATCCTTATCCTAATGATATTGGAACAGTCTAATGCACCAAGAACATGGGCCAATATTTGCCACGTGTATGAAAATACATCAGTCTGTAAACCATTAGTTCTATCATGTCTAGCTTTACCTTGATGTGTTAATACTTAATCTAAACTCCTTTCAGTACTAACAACAGAGTCAACACCTCTATAAAAACGGATATCATGGAAAATGAATTGCTGATAAGTTCGTATTTTGCTGCGATAGATCACTATAGATAATAATATTTATTCATTCTTAAGTCAAACTTCCATTCTCTAATGACGGAGCCTTCGCAGAGTCATTCGTAAGGATTAAATGATAACTTTTTAAGAGGCGCCATTCATTACCGTAAAACTTTGCTTTAAATACTGCACCAGTACTGGTTACTTTCATATCCGTTTTCAAAATGTTTTTCACTCCAAACGATTTGCTAGTTGGTGGTTAGATCTGAAAAGGAGTGATTGTAAGTTTTGATGACTAAGAATTGTTAGAGGTCCAGACACACAGAATGAAAGAATAAAAGAAATGAATGCTAAAACTATGAAGGAAGGTTTCGGAAAGCAATTTTTGATAGCTAGGAACAGTAGCGATGAAGGAGAGTTATCACGTCCATATAAAAGAAAAAAATTAAAAGGTCAGTAAGAGATAGAAGAGAGAGAGAGGGGGGGGGGGAATGTATAACCATCGGAGTTCTTTGTGGAAAATGTCAGAAATATCTTAAGTAAGATTATACAGTCAGATGTGTTTTCTCACACCTGAAGAATGGTTAACATTTCTATATACAAATTAGAAAGAGACTTCTACTACATATGATTGGAAAGCTTGCAGTGCCTGACATACGTTAGTAATTATAGTTCTAACAATTACGTAAAGTAGGTTCTGAAAAATGCATAAAAGATCGCTTGAATTAGGAGCACTGGGTCTGTGTTTCTTGAGGGTACTCGGTGCGTCACGTAGGTTTCTGTTTTGAAGCGACGATGCCCTGAGGGCCCTGGAGACCGATCAGGACCTCACAGTACCACTGCCCGCCCCCCTCCAAACAAAGTAGCCCCAGGGGAGTGGGTCGAAGTCTGGGATGCAGGCTGGTTTTAATCTGTCAGTGGAGACCCAGGTGATCCTCCCGTCCACTGTCAGCTCATAAGCTTTCTCTCTCTGTTGCAGTATGCAGTGTGGTCCCAAGTAGGCTGGAGAGGGGCAAGGCTTGTATGCATCTGTTCTTATGAATGCATACATGTTGTCTTCACTAGAATGATATTTTCCAGTGCTCTATGGGCGTCTGGAAGAGTTGTGGGTTCTGTTGGGTTTTGAAAAACGTCCGCTGGTATTGCCAACACTTGCCCGTAGAGTATTTCTGCCGACAATGCATTGAATGCTGCGTGCAGTTCTTAGCCCAAGCAAGACCCATGATAATTCCTTTCTCCAATTCCTGACTTGACATCTGGTGGTGAGTGCTGATTTGAGGGAGTGGTGCAGCCGTTCCACCATGCCGTTTGCTTCTGGGTTGTGTGCTGTTGTGTGAATGAGGTTTGTCACAAGGCTGGTGGTGGGGGGCTCCATAAGGTGGAGGTAAAGTTGGCTCCTCTGTCGCTCGTTATGTATCGAGGTACTCCATGCCTACAGATCCAGCCTATTAGTGCTCTCACACAACCCTCTGCTGTCTGATGCCTTACTGGTATTGTTTCTGGCCATCAGGTGTTCCTATAAATGATCGTGAAGAGAAACTGTATCTCTCAGAGGCAGGGAGGGGTCCCATGATATCAACGTGGATGTGAGCCAGTCATCACTGTGTTGTCTGAACTCTCCTACCCCCGTTTTATGTGTGCCTTGTTATTTTTGATGTCTGGCATGGGAGGCATTCTCTTGCCCACTTTTTGATGTCCACTCTCATTTCCCACCAGATGTACTGCTTCGACAGGGTTCAGGCAGTGGATCGTTCCGATGGGTGGGAAAGGTTGTTGGCGAGGCTGAGGGCTTTTTTCTCAGCCCTAATGGTAGATATGGGCGAGGGCGTCCAGTACTTGTCTCACATGCAATGGTCATCTCTCCATTGTTGATGGATAGGTCACTCCACGTAAGGACAGGTTCTCCCGCAGAAGTTGCCATAGGTCCATGTCATCCTTCTGAGCCGATGCTATCTTGGGATATGATATCCCAATCTGAACGGTGTTAATGGAGTTTCAGGAAAGGGTGTCTGCCATATTGTTGGAAGAGCCCTTTAAGTATCTGATGGTGCAGGAGTGTTCGGCTATTGACGATAGGTGACACTGCTGTCTTTCTGACCACCTGTCTCCACTTTTGGTGAAGGCATGTACCAAAAGTTGGTGGTGCGTCTGCACTACAAATTGTTGTCCTTCTAGCATGTGTCAGAAGTTGTGGATGGCTCTGTGGGCTGCCAGTAACTCTCGGTCGAACATGGAGTTCTTTTGTTCTACTGAGGATAACTTCTTGCTGAAGAATGCCAACAGACGACAACCATTGTCTGTTTTGTTCGAGTACCGTGCCATCTCTGTGTTACTCGAGTCCATCATTAGGGTAAGGAACCTACGGGGTAAAGGAAAGATTAGAGTGGCAGCAGACGGGATTGCTTATTTGCTTAGCATGAAAGCTTTATCTTGTTTTTCATAACAACATATACTGGGGCAATCTCATCTCAGCGAGGTTGGGTATGAAATGGTGGTTATAGTAAATCATTACTGTGAATTCTTGGACTGCTTTGATTGTTTTTGGCTTTGGGAAGTCAGTGATTGCTTGAACATTCTTCTGGGGTTGCTTGACACCTTCAGGGCTTCTTTGGTAGCCCAGGAATTCCACTACTGGTTTTGCCCATTCGTATTTGTCCTTTCGGACTATAAATCTGTTTTCTTTGAGTATTTGCAGGACCCACCTGATATCTCTCATGTGTTGCTTGATGTTGGGGCTGAATATTAGTGTCATCGACGTAGATGACGTAGAAGGGTAGGTTGCCCAGGATTTTGTCTATCAGATGTTAGAAGGTCGCACCTGAGTTCCGAAGGCCGAAGCAGCTGCAGTTGAAGGTCTACATGCTGAAGGGGTTGATAATGGCCATTTTTTCTATGTCCTCCTTTGCGACTGGAACTTGGAAGTATCCCTTCAGTAGGTTGATCTTCATAAATATTTTGTCGCCTTCCATCTAGTTGTTATGTTGGCGATGTTCGGCAGTGGGTATCTGTCAGGCACTGTCTTGATGTTGAGTCTCCAGTGGTCACCACAGGGTTGCCATGTGCCATCAGGTTTTGTTACCAAGTGGAGGGGAGATGCCCAGGCACTGTAGACTTTTTGGCATAGTCCTGCTCATTCCATGTCCCGGAAAACATTTTTAGCATGGGCGAGTTTTTCTGGGGCAAACATCTGAAACAGGTGTGCACTGGGGGACCTTCAGTGACTATGGTGGTGCTGGACATGGTGCTTTGAGGGTTTGGTCAGGTCGTGCTGCAGGTCATCCTTAAATACCTCCAGGAACTCCTGTAGGAGGCGGCTTACCTCTGGTGCTGGAGTTGGAGTGAATGGAGCTACAAGGGTGGGAAGTGGAATCAACTGCTGTTTCGCTACGTCCACAAGCATATTGTGGGCTTATAGGAAGTCTGCTCCTAAAAGTACGATTGTTATTTCTGCTGTGATGAACATCCAGTTGTACTGCTTCCTGCTGAACAACAAATTCATTGTCCGATTCCAGTATAACCTGTAAAGTGCTGGGGGTTGGACTGAGCATTCGTGCAGATTGGCTGGCACGAACGACTTGCATGTGTCGGTGTCAACCAGGAACTCTGTATTTGATTTTTCATGTTACAAAAAAACACGCCAAGTCTTTTTGCCTGTACCTGTAAGAAAGGCAGTGGAAAGCAGGCACAGTTTCACTTACAAGGAAACTGGTCTGCCCACCACTGACATTTAGTTTGTTGGGTAGCTGCTGCAACACATTTGCATGTTTTTTGACATGCAGCAGCCATTTTCGCACTTTTGGGCTTCATTCTCGCACCACCAATGGTAGAAACAAATGCCCTTGGGACATTCTTCTGTTTTGGGCTTGTGCTTGAGTTTGTTTTTCCACCTGGAGCTCCAGTAGTTGTGTATGGGGGCGGCAGGACCCTCTGGATCACTGTCTGTCTCTGCATCGGTCTGCTGCTATGGCTGTTGGGTGGCTGCTACTACAAGTGGTTGTGTAGGCTCAGTCAACTTGTGGGCCAGGTGGATGGCATCGACCATCTTCAGGAAATCGTTAAGATCCATAGTTGATTTGTTGGGGATGGCCGCAATTGTTTGGCAGGGTAATTTCGTTAGTAGGACCTCTCTCACAAGGTCCAACATAGTCTCTGGGCAGCTGTCTGTGGTCGGGATCATAACTAGCCGCTGCAGTTACTTGCAGACGTGCAAAGGCCTCTCCTATTGTTGCCCCTACGTTGTCTAGGAATTTCCTAGCGCTGAGGGTGGGCAGCATGCTCAAGGACGACCTTAGTTGGTCCTTCAGTGCTTCATAGGTGACAGTGGTCTGTTGGTCAGCTAGCCATTCTGAAATCTACTCGAAGACAGCATCTGGAAGGAACTCGAGGATGGCATCAGCTTTGCTGGATGAGGAGATCTTTTGAGACCTGAAAGATGGTCTCTGCTCTGAAGAATCAAGCCTCTGGGTTGTGGGTTGTGAAGGGCAGTAGGGAGATGCCTGCTTCTGCACCGTTGTTGCTGGATGGGCTGCTGCTGGCGGTGTTGGCGGTGTTGGTTATGTTTGGGGTCACCAGCATAACAAGGTAGCGAGTAAGATGCAGAGACAAGGTGTATTCTAATTTATTGACAGAAAATCCCTGACAGGTCAAGAACTTTTGCGAGCATAAAAGTAGCATTTGACATTAAGAAAAAAACAGAGAGATATCTATATACAGTCTGATGTATTTTCTCACACCTGAAGAATGGTTAACAATTCTACATACAAATTGGGAAGAGATGTCTAATGCATATAGTTGGGAAGCTTGCAGTGCCTAACATACGTTAATAATTACAGTTCTAACAATAACATAAAGTAGCTTTTTAAAAATGCATAAAAGATCACTTTGATCAGGAGCGCTGGGTCTGTGTTTCTTGAGAGTACTCGGTGCGTCAAGTAGATTTCTGTTTTGAAGCGAGGACGCTCTGAGGGTCCCGGCGACCGATCGGGACCTCACAAGATCATTTGCTCTTCAATAAAGAAAATAATGAAGAATTAATTATCAAACTAGATCGTACACCAAACTTGCAGCAGGACTGATACTTTTCACTTATGTCATACCTTATCTGCAATTCAGTTTGTGGTTACTATGCAAATAAATCAGACATTTTAAATACAGCTTTCAACACTTGTCGTCCTATATAGAAGGAAGCTGGAGAAAGAGGAAGGATGTCTCTTGATCAGTGAAGATGATAGATGTCCCTTGATATAAATAATTCATGGGTGGGCGCATCATCACCATAATACTGGTGTACGGGATAAAAAAAAGGAGGAAAAAAAGTAGACAAGAGGAGAGAATACGAGGTCCATCAGGAGTTTCTCGTTTCTTGCTTTGTTCTCTTTCCTTCTTTATTTCCCTACTAAGGATAGGAGATTTTATCTATTTCCTATGCACTGTTAATTCTCACCACATATTCTGCAGCAGCAGGTAATTACTGATCTAACTCACCTTGGTTTGATGTTGAGCTCAGTTTTACTGGTGTTTCATTTCATTCCACTAACAAGAGAGGCCATTTTTTATTTTTATTTTATTGCTATAGTTTTTCATTTGATGTGCGTTGATTACCAAGCTGCAGATATCAGTGTTACTTTAATAGCCCAGTCCAACAAACAGACAGGCATTTAAAGGAAACTTTATTATTCCACGTACCCCACCTCTCTCTCTCTCTCTCTCTCTCTCTCTCTCTCTCTCTCTCTCTCTCTCTCTCTCTCTTCTTGGAAAAAGGATTTTATTTCACGATAAAGTCACACCCTCAATGGAAGTGAAAACAAACTTATCACCCTCCGTTAAACGCCATCACCCAACCCTGAGATCCCTTCCACTTCTTATAGTCCCACCGGCAATCTCTTCTCGCCTCTCTAGAATGAGATTTTAATTAACTCAGGGAAGGTGAGAGGCCAGGCTTTACATTTTGAGAAAGTGATCTACGGATCCCCAGTTTGTTTCTTTTTATTTTTTTATCGATAGTATATTTTACTAATTATATTAAATAAATTTTAATCAACGTTGAGAATATATTTCTTGTTGTTGGTCATAACTACAGATATTGGCGAATATCAAACCGTCATGAGATTGTTTTTCTCTTCTGTTACATCAGTTTACTTAAGACTTAGGAAACACCTAACAATTTGAGATTGATAGTATTTCCTATGTTCGAACTGTTTGCAGTCTTCAAGAGATAAAAACTAATGTAAAGAAAATGTTAACAACATAAACTTCCTATATTTGAACTGTTTGCAGTCAATAAGAGGTAAAAACTAATTTCAACAAAACATTAATGGTATGTACTTTTATATTCGAACTATTTGCAATCTCCGAGAAATAAAAAACTAATTTAAATAAGGCAATAAAAGTCAAGGTGAACGTTAGAAAGAGAACGAGTACACAAATGCAAAGGAAATGGAGGTTTCATCAGAAACCATTAGCACTTATGGTTCCATTTCATGGAATGCCAATGTTAAGTAGCTGCGGTGGGAATTAATTGTAATGGAAATTTGCCTATTATAGTAAGAGCTTTTGAACATTCTGCTTTGCATGAAGCTTATGTTTTTGTATTTGAATTTATATATATATATATATATATATATATATATATATATATATATATATATACATATATATATATATATATATATATATATATATATATGTATGTATATATATATATATATATATATATATATATATATATATATATATATATATATATATATATGTATATATATATATGTATATATATATATATATATATATATATATATATATATATATATATATATATATATATATATATATATATATATATATATATATATATATATATATATATATATATATATATACATATGGTAATAGTACAATTTTATACATGATACTTATATTTTCAAACATTATGCCACAACAATAATCATCTGACATGTACACCTTCTCATGCACACTCGCTCATGTATAAAGTTGGTGTAATTACCATATATATATATATATATATATATATATATATATATATATATATATATATATATATATATATATATATATATATATATATATATATATATATATATATATATATATTTATATATATATATATATATATATATATATATATATATATATATATATATATGTATATATATATATATATATATACATATATATGTATATATATATATATATATATATATATATATATATATATATATATATATATGATGTGTGTGTGTGTGTGTGTGTGTGTGTGTATGCCCTGAAAAGTCTAATTAACATGTTAACATGTAGGGCAGTTATTTCAGTTATACAGTATATACATACATACACTAACACTCACACACACACACACACACACACACACACACACATATATATATATATATATATATATATATATATATATATATATATATATATATATATATATATGTCTGTGTGTGCGTGTATGTGTGTGCATGTATTTATAGCTGAAACAACTGCTTACATGTTAATGAGACTTTTAAGAATATGAAAAGAGAAAAGAAATCTTAATGATTGGGAACTTTAGGTCATGGTTAAAGTACCAGAATGTAGTAACCACAGAGGCATTTCACTTACGTCTATTGTAATGAAAGTATTTATTAGGCTTATTTTTAACAGACTGAAGAAAGAGGGCGGTAAAAAGCTCAAGTATAATCAAAATGGATTTTAGAAAGGGCTAGGGTAGTACACATCAAATATTTTAAATTAAGATATAATGTGTAATGAGTTTCAAAATCACCTTTTGAAGGCCTTTGTTTACTGCGAAAAGGGATTTGACTGCGTCCATAAACCAGCCTTATGGTAGGTCTTGCATCCAAAGGCTTGCCATTAACTATTTGAAGGTAATTGTAGTTAAAATTATCCATGAACGAAGTAGATGCAAAGCTGATGTCGATGGAGTTTTCTCAAGAGAATTTGTGGTGAGTTTTGGAGCGATACAAAGGAATTTTCGTTTGCCTATATTGTTTGTCTTTCTCATAGATTTTAAGATAAAAAAAGTTGTCAGAGCTGGAAAGAAGGTTCATTATGGGATAACGATGGAAAATTAGAATACTCAAAATATCCAGATAATGCTTATATATAAAAAAAAATTCGCAGCATTTGCAAGTTATGATAATGGAAGCAAGAAATAAGTGGCTATTTGTAGAAGATAGAGCACAGGGTAAAGTTATGATTGTTAGAATTTCCCAGAGTCCCTATGCGTCAAATCATGTTAGCTGCAACAATGATAATGATGATTATGTTTATATATATATATATATATATATATATATATATATATATATATATATATATATATATATATATATATATGTTTGTGTGTGTGTGTGTGTGTTTATATGTGTATATATATATATATATATATATATATATATATATATATATATATATATATATATATATATATATATATATATATATATATATATATAAACATACATTTATGTGTGTGTGTGTATGTGTGTGTGAGTGTGTATATGTATATAGAATCCTAAATTAGTTTTGCTTTAATACAAGGTTCCAACATTTTTCTAATAAAGATATACATTTCAGCTGAAATTTATAGGATTGTTATCACAGAAAACTATGGCTCATCTCACAACTCTCCTCCTTAATATTTTGGTCATCTTATTTCCTACCCTCTTTATGAATAGTAATGAGATGAGAGTACACAAAAGAACATTCGAATTTCCATATAAATTAAGTTCTCTTCCCTCTATGCACGTTTGTTTCTGAACTTCTCAGCCGTCTAACAGCCGTGCTTTGTATCTGAGGATAAGCGCGGAAGTGTACACGAGTAAATATGTTTTGACATCGAAAGAGAGATAGCCTTTTGTAAATGCATGAAATATAGAGCTTCGTTACAGCATAACAGGTCCAGTATATTATAATGCTATTTTTATGGGTCATGAACCATCTGGGACTGTTTAATTCCCAAGTTCAGGTTAGGCAGTGGACAAAATATTATATTATAATATATATATATATATATATATATATATATATATATATATATATATATATATATATATATATATATATATATATATATATATATATATATATATATATATATATATATATATATATATATATATATATATATATATATATATATATATATATATATATATATATATATATATTTTTTTTTTTTTTTTTTTTTTTTTAAGATTCTCACCTGGTCTTCTTACTGTATTCCTTGTTCAGGGGTTCAATCAGGGCTCTAGCTCGTGAACAAGGGGCTTGCTAATACACCTTGAGATTCTGACTGCAATTGCTAGGTCAGGCAGGAACCTTAATAGAAAAAACAGTTGAGCTGCGGACCATACTTCAACAGGGGAATGTTTTAGAAAAACACTTAGGTTTACTTTAAATGGAATATATTTACAATTAGACACGTCAATCAGAAGACTGGGGAATGATAGGCAGATACAACAGGGGATGCCAAGTGGTTAGTTATGCTATTACTGTTCAAAAATTGAATAGTCTATGATAAATCCTCTTGAAAGGTATACTGAAGAATTGATTGCAGCGGCCTTTTCACTGCAAGAAAAGCAAGACAAGTCGATGTTTCCACAGCCAATGCACCATCTGCAATTTGATAATGCTAGCGGTTACACAAGGATAATTATAACGATCTTGGGCAAATCAAGGGTTGTACGGAGGGTGCCAAGATAACTCGATTCTGGTACGATATACTTGCATTAAAATTCACACTGAGCTAAGCGAGTCAGGTCTTTGTGATAACTCACACTTCAGAAAAGAAAATGAGAGCACAGTGGAAGATTAAAGACACGCGACTGTTGAAAAAACCTCTAGTCAGGACATTACCTTACAATGGAGCGGTGGAGGGGCCTCGTTGAATTTCACCAGTCCTGGAGGGATGAGTTTAATGGGAAAATGCACACGTAATGTGACTGGGTTGTCGAAAGGTGATCATGGGAGGGGTCAGCTCAATAAGGAGCATACAAGGGGTAGTGTGTCAGTCTGCTACCCGGGTGTTTCTGAGAGCGACGATCACTGTTTCTTTCCTTATATGACCTTGGGGGCTTATTTTCTTGCTCCTTCCAGAGGTCACTGGGATCACAAGATGGCAGCTCAATCACTTCATTTTCTGTGTTGGAACCTTCCCCAAATCCTGGTGACTTCTGGCAACCCATGTTCGCCAGTTTTTATGGGGAATTCAACCTTCCTAGCAGATTTTCAGCAGGCTTTGTCTCCATTCACCTTTTATCTGAAAAGAGGTAATTCAAGCAGTCACCAGGTCTTTAGGAAAGATACACAGATGCACCAAAAGGGGAGTATAGAGAAATCTACATAGTGGCTGAGTAGTACGAAATTACATCATTTTGTGGTGCAAAGCAGTGTGGAGGTTTTGGTTTGCTTAGGAAATGGTTTCCCACTTATCAGCTCCCCCACAAAGTTGACAATTGCACCTTGAATTGGGTGGAAATGTCAACAACTAAGTGAACTCAACTGAACAAACTGATAACTCTCTACTTCCCTTTTGTGGTAACATTACATTTCGGAAAAATGATTTATTCTGCAAGTAAATCAGAGCAAGGTACATCTCACTAATTTTTAAATTGGACATTATATATTTTACGTTACGCTGTAAGTTAAATTCATATATCTCTCATGTTGTTACGTTAAAGCAGCATTATAGCAAATGCAAAATTAAAAGGTCTGTGAATTAATAGTTCTAGAATCTAGGTAACAACACGGAGAACAATAATAGGATTAGTACGGCATTAAAACTTCAGGTTCAGACATGCACTTAATTAATAAGGTTTCTTTGACAATCCAAAATCATACTGTTAGGGTCCCTTGAGGAGGCATTACAACGAAGTATTCATGGGCTTAGGTTATGCGTTGGCACGGTGCCAGATGTGGCACTAACAACAAGGGTGCCTTGTGGCACGAAGCTAAGTACAATGAAGGACAGTCAAGTATGTGAAGTACATGGGCTTTGCAAGTCACATGTAAAATAAATGACAGATCCAAGAGTAAGTAAAAGTTAGGATTAATATACAAGAAATACATTTCTGAGCCTATGAAAGCTGGCTAGCTTCATTCTTTAGCCACATATGGCAACAAAAGGGCAGCCAGAGGGCTCGACCCCTCTGACAGGAGCATCTGCCAATGGCGATGATAATGAAACTGTGGCAGGGGTGGCACTCATGCGGTTAGGCCAAATGGCTCCGTTATATTCAATTTAAAACTTACCATGCTGTTGTAGGTATTAAATAGGAAGTCAAAGGACTTACGTAATAAAAAATCTGGCGATTGCACTCTGCATGGGCAGAGTGGGAAGCAAATTAAGATGAAGAGCCAGTTGTAGGCTTATACAAAGGGTTCATGAAGGGGCAAGATTACCAGGAAAATATTAAATTAGAAGATTGGAAAGAGTGACAGAAATTATCAGAGTAGCAGAAGGAAACATTACAAGAAGAAATTAAGTCACACAGTTGTGAGAAGAATAAACGGGAAGAAACCTGGCATCCTCCTCTGGACAGAGGTGCCAAAGTTTTTTGTAAGAGAAAGGTGAGGCACTGTGCCAGAGGGTGCTAGTCAACAGCTCTTATTGGGCTACCTGGATTTATCTGTGCCCCTGACCTTTCTTTGGTGGACCTCCTTGGTAGGGGAATCGGTGGAACTGAGTCCGTGGGAGACATAGAAGTGCCACCTGTTCCGGTTTCTTTGATAGGCGAATTAGGAGCATTCATTACAAGCTCAACTACTAGTCGTTGCAGTTCCATTAATTCATCAGCCAGTTGCGATATGGCAGAATCCTTATTCATGGTTTTGTCTGCGGAGGACCGGGAAGTAGGAGAAGAGCTCGTGGTGAGCATGAGAAGCTTGCAGGTTGCCAGAACCAGCTCAGGTATGGATTGCGAGGCTGCACCTTTGGGTGAGCTTCCACTGTGGTCAGAGGAATCCGGAGGAAACCCAAGTATATTGTGGATTGGCTCTCACACCGGCACTAGTAGGGGTGCCAAGCCAGAGGGGAGAGGCAAACCGGACTGGGATCCGTTGGTGGAAAATTCAGGGTGTGCCTTGGCACTGGCACTGGGGCAGGGCCTGGCACTGGAATGTGATATGTCAGAGCCTGGCACTGCTCAGGACACTGAAGTGGCACTGCAGCGGGTTTAAGGCAAGTCCTTGAGGACTTGGTTTTTTATTTATTTGTTGAGGGGTTAGGACCCCTGGATTTCTGTGACTTAGAAGGGGACCGGAAGTTCTGTCCCAGGAGGAGGTCATAGCCTCCAGGAAGGTAAGCAACTACTGCGAGAGTGCAGATTTTTTATCTTTGAGGTCTTGTGACCTGTAGCTTGATGGTGGAGAGAATCATCTTCATCCGATTGATACCCTCCATCGTAATAAGTTTGCGTTTGTCATTGGTGGCCCCATATGGGACCTTATCTTCCCTTATGAGGGAGATTAGCGTGCCAGTATCATCGATGAGTTGACCTGGCGGGCGGGGTAGCTACTCCTGGGAGGTGCCACAGATACAGGGCCTTGGGCTGGAGGGCCTAAGGTTTTTGGATTTATCAATGCCAAAGCAATGGCAGTTGGTTTTGTTTTACTAGGGCACTTTGCCCATAGAGCAGGGAGTCCTTGAACCTGACAAGCAGTGCAATAATTTTCGCTGTAATCTCTGTGTGGCACTGTCCTATTGGAGGGGACAGGCCCTTTGTTGTTCATTCCAGAGCCAGATGTGGCTTGGTTTGGCATGATCTCATTGGGAGCTTAGCAGCACTGCTCTGTAGTGTGCCCAGGTTTTTTACCATAGCCACATACTGGTTTCTTGTGAGGGTGCCCATTCTTGGCCACAGGCTGACCAGAGGTAGGGGAAGAGGGCCAAATCTTACAGCCCCAGGAACTGGCTGTAGGATGGTGAGTGTCCCAGTGGTCTGCCAAATGGCAGCACTCATCTAGCATCAGAGGGTTCTTGTCGCAGAGGTAAGTAGCAAGGACCGGAGGGGCGTAGTGTAGGAAGTCCTCAAGCTGGAAAGATTCTATTATTTCCTCCACAGAGGTAGCGTTGACAGATTCCGGCCACCGCTTCAAAGCTCAGGACTTATGGCATGCCCAGTCGGCCCATGATGACCTGCCTCCTTTGGGTGCCTCTCCACTGTTGTCTCCATCTTTTGGGGGTGAGCTCGTAGGCCTTAATTATGGCCTTCCAGACCTCCACAAGATTTCCACGGTCTGTTTATGGGATGGAGCAGAACATGGTTTGGCCCTTTCCCTCCAGATATTTTGACAGCAGCATAGAGATTTCTGCAGGCTGGGGCTTGAAATTCCTGAGGACCTCTTCCACTTGGTCAACCCAGGCCTCAGGCTCCGAGTCATTCCATTTTGGCATCATGGAGCTGGCGGCAGTGATAGAGGATGGTGGGGGTGTAGCTCCAGGGCTACGGACCCCATGGGCGGCCATGGCGAGCTCATGGGTTCGATCCCGGTCTTCCTTAGCTAACCTGTCTTGCCTCTCTCGTTCTTCCTGCACTAACCTGTCTTGCCTCTCTCATTCTTCCTGCTCTAACCTGTCTAGCCTGGCTTGCTCTCTTTCTTGCTTCTCTCGTTCTTCCTGCGCTAACCTGTCTTGCCTCTCATGCTTCCTTTTTATTGACCCAATCTAGCAGTTCTTGGCCCTTGAGCCCCATGGTTTTTCCAGCACTGACTAGGGCTGTGATTTTGTCGAAGTAAGAAACCATATTGCCGAGGTGTTGAGGGAAGTTTTCCTTTTTCAGGGAGCAGGATATATTATCCCAACTAAACGTAATTCGCAGGTTCAAAGGACAGTTCCTTGTATAAGCTAGTTAGAGAACGTGCTCTTAAATGTAGTAACTAGTAGCTTGAAGGGCTTAATGTGTTCTTAGTTGAAAGTAATTAATAAACAGTTCCAAGAACGTGCACTTAAATGAAGTACTAATAGCTTGAAGAGCTTAATGGGTTCTTAGATGAATGTAATTAATAAACAGTTCAAAGAATGTGATCTTAAATGAAGTACCAATAGCTTGAAGAGCTTAATGGGTTCTTAGACGAACGTAATTAATAAACGGTTCGAAGTACTAGTAGCTTGAAGAGCGTAACAAGTTCTTAGTTGAACGTAATTAATAAATGGTTCGAAGAACGTGCTCTTAAATGAAGTTAACCACTGGCTTGAAGAGCATAATAGGTTCCTGAACAGAAGGTTTCTTAACTGAACGAATTGAAGGGGTCTCAGAACTCAAAATGTAATATCTCTGCAAAAGATCAACGTCAATTACAAACAAAAGATATCACTTATAACTTTTACTCTGCTTTGCAGAATTAACATGTGCTGCTGACAGCAGTAAGAATTTTATTTTCTAAGAAAAGGATATTAAGCAGCATCTAATGAGTATAAAACAAAGTAAGATAATTACTTAATTGGTGAAGGTTTGTAGAGGAACGACTCTAACGTGTTCTAGGGTGTAAGTGAACGACTTTAAGGGGTTCTCAGGACATAAGGTTCATAAGTGAATGACTCAGGCATACTCTAGAACGTAAAGGTTCATAAGTGAACGACTCTGGCATGTCCTAGAACGTTAATGAAAGAGTTTAAGATGTTCTGAGAACATAAATAAGGTTCGTAAGTGAACAACTCTGGCGTGTCCTAGAACATTAGTGAAAGAGTTTAAGGTGTTCTGAGAACATAAGTAAGGTTCGTAAGTGAATGACTCTGGCGTGCCCTAGAACATAATAAGGTTCGTAAGTGAACTACTCTGGCATGTCCTAGAATGTTAATGAAAGAGTTTAAGATGTTCTGAGAACATAAATAAGGTTCGTAAGTGAACTAGTCTGGCATGTCCTGGAATGTTAATGAAAGAGTTTAAGATGATCTGAGAACGTAAATAATGTTCGTAAGTGAACGACTCTGGCATTTTCCTGGACAAAAAAGGGAAAATTCTCAAAGGAATTAATATAGCATGTCCATAGAATGTGGGCGTTTGTAATCAAATGGATTTATTATGCTGAGAAACACCTATGGCTGGAGCAGTTTCGGTAACATACGTCCTTACTTGGCAAAAGAACTGAGCTGCCCTGTAGTATGAAGGTAACCAAATGCAAATAATATGACGCTGTTATAAATTTCAGCACCAAGGCGAAGTAAATAAATCCTCCCTGATATAATGAGTACAAAATGTTTACAACTAACATGTACATTGAATATTTTTCTTATTGTCAAGTCCGCAATGTATTTACCCTATTTATGAAAGTTGCCTGACTGGCCCGTGCATAAATGATATGGTTATTAACACAATGGTTGCGCTCAAATGGTATTTGTTGAGGGAGAGGGGAACAGCTCGGTGAAACACGTGCTGTTCGTTGTAAGCAAAATCTCACGCAAAAAGTTATTAAAAAGACGAACGATTTTCCAGTTTGGGCTTGGGATTTATGAATGCATAGAAATTCGCTCAGTCACTTATAGTTAAATGATGATCAGAAGGTGACAGTTTTGAGGCTGACAATGGCTCACATGTCTGCAAAATGATTACTTAAAATTTTAAACGGGGTTTTTACGGAAACCTAGCGCTTTTGCTATGATGAGCAAGAGAGATATACTCCAGTGAAGTGAAAAATTTCTGGTTGGGCTGTAATTCATGGCCTGAATTTTATGGTGTACCCAGCTAATTTTTGGATGGCAAATCGTCCAGAGCACATGGAGGAAATAAGCACACTATTTCCTTTCTTTATCACTTATATTCGTACTTCATTGCTAACCTAATCATAGTGGTTAAGACATGCAGATTACCATGCGTTAGTCACAATTCTTGTGTTTTTTGGAAGACATGCTCTCTCTTCGCTATGAAAAATTTTGTTAGCATGCACGGGGCCTATTGTTTCCTAAAAATGTACACAGTCACGTTTTATTCGCACCTATGAAAAGCTAAAATTAATAACATTGTACTTACACTGTGGGAATTTGCTTGCTTGTGCTTATTTTAGGATTTACGTTACCAGATTTGTCTCTAATCTCATATATAGCTTTAGCAAAAACTACTGGCTGGAATCTATGATCCTGGCAAGGTTGCCACTTTTAAGATTCTCACCTGGCCTACTTACTGTATTCCTAGTTCAGGGGTTCAATCTGGTGCCTAGCTCATGAACAGGGGCTTGCTAATACACCTTAAGATTCTGACAGCAATTGCAAGGCCAGGCAGGAAATTAATAGAAAAAACAGTTGGGCTGAGGGCCATACTTCAACAAGGGACTGTTGCAGATAAATACTTAGGTTTACTTTAAATAAAATATATTTACAATTAAACACGTCAATCAGAAGACTGGGGAATGATAGGCAGTTGCAACAGGGGATGCCAAGTGGTTAGTTATGCTATCACTGTTCAAAAATTAAATAGTCTATGATTAATCCTCTTGAAAGGTATACTGAAGAATTGATTGCAATGGCCTTTTCACTGCAAGAAGCAAAAGACAAGTTGATCTTTCCACAGCTGATGTACCGTCTGCAATTTGATAATGCCAACGATTACACAAGGATAATTATAACGATCTTTGGAGAATCGAGGGTTGCATGGAGGGTGCCAAGATAACTCGATTCTGGTACGATACTCTTGCATTAAAATTCACACTGAGCTAAGCGAGTCAGGTCTTTGTGATAACTCACACTTCAGAAAAGAACATCAGAGTGTAGTGGAAGATTAAAGACACGTGACTGTTGAAAAAACCTCTAGTCAGGACATTACCTTATAATGGAGCGATGGAGGGGCTTTGCTGAATTTCACCAGTTCTGGAAGGATGGGTTTAATGGGAAAATGCACAGGTAATGTGACTGGGTGGTCGAAAGGTGATCATTGGAGGGGTCATCTCAATAAGGAGCATACAAGGGGTAGTGTGTCAGTCTGCTACCAGGGTGTTTCTGAGAGTGCCAACCACTGTTTCTCACCTTATATGACCCCGGGGGCTTATTTTCTTGCTCCTTCCAGAGGTCACTGGGATCACAAGATGGCGGTTTAATCACCTCATTTTCTATGTTGGAATCTTCCCCAAATCCTGGTGACTTCTGGCAACCCATGTACGCCAGTTTTTATGGGGAACTCAGCCCTTTTTGCAGATTTTCAGCAGGCTTCGTCTCCATTCGCCTTTTATCTGAAAAGAGGTAATTCAAGCAGTCACCAGGTCTTTAGGAAAGATAAACAGATGCACCAAAAGGGAGCATGGAGAGAAATTTACTTAGGGGCTGAGTTTCTCATGCCCTTCCTCAGGTAGGTATCAGTACAAAATTATGTTATTTGATATGCAAAGCAGCTTGGAGGTTCAGGTTTTAGCTTAGAAACAAGTTTCCCACTTAACAATATATATATATATATATATATATATATATATATATATATATATATATATATATATATATATATATATATATATGTGTATGTATATATATATATATTTTTACGTTTTTCCGTGGTTTTAGTTTGAAATATGCTCTGTGAGACAGGTAGCAACAATTTAAGTTAATTTAGCCTTGTGATTCTGACTTCGTGGGTACGGGAAAACGTAAAAAAAGAGAGGAAAACAAAGGAGAATTTCATATGAGCATAGGGCTCTGGTTACTGAGGGAAATATTACGTAAAACACGTGGGCACATTTAAAGGAGTGTATTTACATAAATGATATCAGTACGGGAAAGAGGAACTCAAGTAGATTACTATCCTGAAGGAGATTCCTACGGGATTGAATGAAACTGGGGGATTCCAGACACGGTCCGAGAAGCTTCCACGAAATAGGATCCCTCTGAAATGAGAGATATGCACATTATACGCCAGTAATGAAAATAGGCAAAAGAATAATGAATTCGAAGCTGCACTGAGGGTGCCAAAGGAGTAATAAAGAATTAATACTGCCGATGCAAGAGGCGCACGGACATTAGACAAGGGAGATTTCTGGCTTTCTCTTTAAGAAAATATTACGAGACAAAAGCGTGACTGAAATGGGGCTCTTCCAGGGCACTTTACCTTAGCAGATTTTCCGAGGGCGCGTAGAAGGCGGTCCGTGGATGACTTGCGATTTCCGAGGACGAGTTTCTTCCACGTGGTGAGATGCTAGGGCTTCCGTAAAGGGGCAAGGCGATGGGGACTCCTCGAAACTCCAAGCAGTGGCGTGTGGGCTCGAGGAATCCGGTCGAAGGGCACGAGAAAAAGTATACTTTTGAAAGGGCCACGTGGTTAGGATGCAAGGGCATCGATGGGGCCAGGGGACGTCTTCACAAGTTCACTCCATATCTTCCAGCCCGCGTGTGTGTCGAGAGCTCGTGGGTTTCTGCTTTTTATCCCCCTCCTATGGGGCAGGGGGGCGTCCAACACAGATGTTTTGACTCATTGCACCTGCTGCCCGCAGGGGAGGTTTTGGCCTGTAGGAGAAACACCCAAGCCAGATTACTTTTGCCTCGAAGGAAAGATCTTTATCAAAAATGGGAGCGCCTTTAATCTTTTAAACCCTTGTTTTTAAGTCGATAGACAGATGGTCTATCGATCGGCCGGCTGGCAGTAAATGAAACAGCACATAACAACCAACAACAACAAAGGAGGGGGAAGGGGGAGGCAATTTGCTAGCGAATTCTTGCTAATCATAATACCTCCCATACAAGATGATGTACATACCTCCTTCGGGTGTGTACATCGATATTCAAGAATGAGCGGCAAATGCTTTACGTTACTCTACATTCTGCCTTGCAATGAACTTTACTCCTAAGGGTTTTATGAAGCTGGGACGTTACTTTTAATAACACACTGGGACAATTTTCGTTAACAGAACGCAAAGTGATTTAAACACTTGCAAAAGAATAATTACTTTAGATTTGGTTACCCACTGGTAACTTTATAATGTGACTCGAACAATTGTGAATTAATTAAGATTATAGGACCACGTATATGAGGCTATGGCCAACAAATGAAAAGAAAGGTTATTGTTCAAGAATTAAAATACACGGTTACTTAATTTTAGATAGAATGCATGCGGTTAGTACAATCTGCCTTGAAGAGGCTGTGTAAATGAAAAACAGCATTTATTTTTGTAAATGACATCCCCTTTTACGCGATACTGTAATGACTATACATATTCGCATTGATAATTTATCTTCCTTTAACGTGCTTTGCTTTCGTTCAACCGCCCCACACGGATTTTGACAGCCGTATGCGGGCGAGAGTATTCGCGAGGTTTTAATTCGCTAACCTTAAACTACGCTAATTTTATGCGTCCACTGCCCACTCAATGTTATGACGGGGCAGCAGACAAAAGATGTGGGGTAGGACAAACAGAGATCTTGGAAGGAATGGAAGGGGGAAAAGGGGTAATAATAACAAAAGGAAAAGTACCAAGACGTTACGAATGAAACTTGACCGCATATGAAAGGCGGGACACGTCTCTCAGAGCTTACGAAAGGGGCATTTAAATCACAAGGGCAAGAGTTTATGACTCATGATTCATTAAAATAAAGATAACTAAATGACTAAAAGAAAGTAAATGATATTGGCAGAAGAGCTAAAGGAAAAAGAGTGAAGGTTTTATTGTGTTAGGCGGGAATTTATCGTCCTACGCCTATAAATTACGGCCTGGACTATCACTTCAGTCCCAGGGCGAGGAAAGTGCACCCGAAGGGCGCGACTCCTTCAGGAGGGGCTGACACGCACGCCCGGTGCCAAGGTATGGGCGCAAGGGCGTGCCACTTCTCACTCTGTTATTCTTAATGATTTATACATTGTGTGGGGAATGGTATCCCGTATTTAATTGCCTCTTGTGGGGATAATTTAAGGGAAGATTAAATAGAAGGTGATAAGAGATAGAAGTTCCTGAGGAACGGAAGAAGATAGAGGAGGGCCTGACATCCCCTTCTGGATTAGGGGTGCCAAGACCTTCGAAAGATGAAATGGTGGCACAGGTGCCATGGGAGCTCTAGAGCTCTTTGTAAATTACCTGGAATGTCCCAATCCCGTGGTAATTTTGCCTCGAGCCTTTCTCAATGGGACAGTCGTCCTCGGCCGGGGAAGCGGAGGGCCCGCGACCGGAGGGCGGCACGGAGTACCACCTGGGCCTGCTGATGCGACAGCTGACGCAGGAGTGTTCCGTGCGGGTTCTACCATGATCCGTCGCGGCTCTTGTAGTTCATCGGCCAAGTGAGATATGGCAGAATCCTGACTTGCAATTGCGCGGCGACGGGCTGAGGCAGAGAGGAGGCGGTCGGGGGGCGTGAGCGGCTCGCAGGTAATGATGACCAGCTCAGGCACGGGTTGCGAGGCCGCACCTGCAGGTGAGCTTCCCGCGGTGGTCGGGAGGAACCGTCTCTCTGACCGGCGCTGGTAGCGATGCCAGGCCGGGGAAGAGAGGGGTCCTGAGTTGGATCCCGTGAATGGAGATCGGCGTAGCGCTCTGGCGCTGGCACTAGGCAGAGTCAGGCGCTATCAGAGGTTTCTTGGGCTCGTCGGTCAGGACGGACGAAGCTTGGCCCTGCTCGGGGCATGCAAGTGGCACCGGCAGGAATTTGGCATCTCCTGAGGGGAGATCTGATTGGGGCCCTGGCACTGGCACTGAGGCAGGGCCGGGCACTGGAATTGGATCGGGAACCGATCGAGGGGGCCACTGTACATCGTACTCAGGTGGCACTGGTGGGGACTGCACGTCCTTCTGGTACCCAGGGGCGCCAGTCTTGGCTGAAGGAGAAGCGGGGAGGATTACTCGCGCCCGCGAATGATTCGGGAAATGTGGACCCCTAGATTGTCGTGATTTCGGCGGGGACTGAAAGTCCTGTCCCAGGATGACGTCATAGCCTCCGGGAGATGGCTTGCTACTGCAAGATTGCAAATTTTGGATTGGTGAGGTCTTGTGACTCTCAATTGGACCGTAGGGAGTATCATTTAAATTGATTTATTCCCTCGATCGTGACGAGATTTCGTCTATTGACGATAGCTCCGTAGGGAACTCTGTCCCTTCGGATGAGGGAGATTTGTGCGCCCGAGTCCTCGAAAGCAGTGACTCGGCGCGGGCTCGCTACCTCGTGGAGGGGCCACGATACAGGCCCCTTCGGCGGGAGGGCCTGATGACTGGGGATCTGTGACGGCCAAGGCGACGGTGGGAGTATTTACTTTATTATTGCGTGGGCATTTTGCCCATGCAGGAGAATGGCCATAAACCTTGCACGCCGTGCAAAAGGTCTGGCTAAATCTTTCCGCTGCCCCTCTGGAGGGCGCAGGCGAGTTATTTGTCGGTTTTCCGGGAGAGAGGAGCCGGTTTCTTGTTCCGGCACTGTTCGGAGGAATGCCCCGTTTTCTTGCAATAATGGCAAGTTAGGGGCTTGCCCGAGTTCCCATTTTTGTGGGAATTTGAACCTCCGAGGAGGGACGGGGGATTTATCTTCCGCCCCATGGATCCTTCTTGAGGGTGGTGAGTTTCCCACATATCTGCTATTCGGCAACACTCGGTGAGGGTTGCTGGGGCTTTTTCCACTATATGGGTGGCGAGGGCAGGAGGGGCGTAGCGCAGGAAATGCTCGAATTTAAACCGCTCGAGTACCTCGGCGGTGTTAGTGGCTCCTTCGGAATCGAGCCATTTTGTCAACGCCCGCTCCGAATGGTACGCCCAATCGGACCAAGTCTGGCCTGCTTCTCTGGGCTGCTCTCTCCAACGTCTCCTCCACCGCTCGGGGTAATCTCGTGCGCCAGAACTGCTTGGCGTACGGCTTCCCAGTTTCCCCGATCGTCTGCGGGAAGGGCGTGGTAGGCAACGAGGGCCTTTCCGCCCAGGAATTTAGTGAGAACAAGGGAGAGTTCCGCGGGGAGAGATCGCAGCACTCCAGGACTCGTTCGGCCCTTTCAAGCCATACTGGGTTCGGACTCTGTCCATTTTGGCATGAACGAAGTGAGCTTGGCTGAGGGCACTCATCCCCGCGGCAGGGGCGGGGGTGGCGGGCTGTCGTTCTAGCATCTGGAGCTCATGGGCGCTTCTCTCGCTCCTCGATCTTCCCATTCTCGTTCCTCCCTTTTCTCTTGGGCGATTCTGTCTCTCTCCTCTCGTTGTTCTTGGGCAATTCTGTCTCTCTCTCTCTCCTCACGTTCTCTCTCCCTCTCTGCACGTTCTTTTTCCTCCCGTTGTTCTTGCTCTCAGCAACTCGTTCTCATCTCCTCTCTCTCTTCACGTTCTCTTGCTCTCTCCGCCTTGGCATCGTCCACTCGCTCTTGAACCCATGCTCTCAGATCTTGCCTGAGATAATCCCATGTCCTTCCCAGCGGACATGTAGAATTTGAAACACTCGTTTTGTTGGGCTCTGGTATTAGCCATCTTGGAATAATGGGTATAGGATATGTCTGAAAAGACTCTTTGTTAAAATTGGATGTGTCTTGAAAGACGTGGATGTTCTTGGCGAACGAAGTTTAATATGTTCTCGGAAGACGTTGTTCTTGTTGGATTTTGTCACGCTCGGACTTGGCCGGCTGTAGCGTGAAGTTAAGGAGTTGTTCTAACGAACTAGAATGATCAGTCCCGTAAGGGCTTAGATGTGTGTGAACTACACTATATAATGTCTCAAAAGGACTTAATTTTGCCACGGGTTCCCGTAGAGTCTCTGAGGACTGGAATGAGAAATTCCACGCCACGAATTTTAGAGTCTCTGAGAATTTTTAGGAGTCTCTGAGGACTGGAGATTTGGAGAAATTTTAGCCTGAGGACGGAATTTGGAGAAATTCTCGCCACGACGTAGAATTTTAGGAGTCTCTGAGGACTGGAATTTGGAGAAATTTCGCCACGACGTAGAATTTTAGGAGTCACTTTAGGAGTCCCTGACGAGAATTTTAGGAGTCACTTAGGACTTGAATTACGATTCGTCCCTTTAGGACTTAGAAATTACTAACGGGAAACCCAAAGAAAAATGTTTGCTGGGAAATGAATGGCTAAAAAAAAATGCTACGGGCATGGGCATGGGGGTGGGGGGTGCAGGTCGTTTGGCCAACACCGGAGGTATTTTTAGATTCTGGGTGAATGAACCCGTATATTTATATACCGTCTGGGATTCCGGGAATTTCCCAGTCGTCTGAGAGGATAACAGTACAACGGCCTAGTAATTTTCCCTATAAGCGGAGTTTAAATTTCGCTTTCCTAACACCTAACTCGAATTCTAACTACACTGAGAGAATTTTCAGCAATGCAAGCTGACTTCGTCTTGTCCCACGTGGGAATTTATTCGCGCCTAAATAACAGTTCGCTCATTCGAAATGCGAAGTAAAATTTATCACAG
>NC_089781.1:33254247-33279247 GCF_040412425.1 Macrobrachium rosenbergii
AGTTTTTTAACATATCTTAAATATATATATATATATATATATCAAATATATATATATATATATATATATAAATAATATAATATATATATATATATATAACATAATATATATTTTACTTGTCTATTTTTTAATCAATTTCTCAGTTTTTGCATGTTCCTCTGTGTCCTATTTAAAATTTCCCTTTTAAGTCATGACTGTCGTTTTTTATGCTCGGACTTTTGCCTTTGTGTATTTTTTTCTGTAATTTTTGATTGTTAATGTTTTTTTTTTATTTTTAGAAAAACTGATGATAAAATCATGGATTATGAAACGCTGGGAATAAACAAGTACTCAAATGACTAATCAAAAAGTATTCAACCTGCCCTTCCTGTTTGATGTCTGTATTCAAAAAGAGCAACTCCTGTCCCAGTTGATATATGTATATATCTATATAAATATATATATATATATATATATATATATATATATACATATTATAGAGGGGAACCTATATACATATATATATATATATATATAATATATATATATATATATATATATACAGTATATATATTTATATATCGTGTGTATGTGATGAATGAATGAATTTGGAAATTCATGTGCCCTTAATTTAAAAAAGCTTTGTTCTTCTACTGTTTAATATCTGAATTCCTGTGATATTCCACATCTGGATGCTCTTTGTCTGCCAGAAACTTTTCTCCCTATTATTGAGGGTTGCAAGGAATATCAAAATTTGTCCTTAAATTAGGGTTTAATTAAACCTTTGTGTCGTCATTCTACGAATTTCTACATACGAATATTTGATGTCTGCCTGTCCTGTCAACCCTTTTGCACCATATTTCTTTTTGTTGCAGTAAAACTGTCCTTGAAAAGCAGAATATAATTAAAATGATTAAAAGAAAACATATAATCATAAGTGGAAATCACGAGCCATATATTGGAAATAATTAAAGGAAGAGTGAAGAGAGTTTTTTGCTAGCATATAAGTGTAATGGATGGACCATTTTCTTCAATTGGCAAGTCATGTTGTTTAAGTGAAAACAAAAAAATGCAATGAATCTGTTCTTGGATGAATGCAGATTTATACTAAAAAACAGGAGAATGATGGAATTTTAAGACTTGTAGCTATATTCATAGATATAAGGAGATATACACTAGATCGATATGATAACCAGAGGATCATAATTATACTCATATCCCTTGACTTTCACCCATGTTGATTCGAATCAATTTTTTTTTAGATTTGGAAAGACACTGAACACTATAATACCAGAGGACGTTAAGGCTATGGTCATCTCTAATGGTGTCAAAAGTGCGGTCAAAATCTTTTGATATTTGACATCAAAGCAGAAAAAACTTCGTTTAAAAGTTCTTCCCACTTATTATCACCTATTACAAGATTTATATCACCCAGTTTAATAAAAAAATATGTGTTGTCAACCAGTGGTACTGGGTTCAATTTACCATACTTAAGATCTTTTTGATGCTAACAATTCTCATTGCTCAATATTTGTAAAAAATTCTTATCCATTTCCATGGTTTTCATTCATTTTCGAATTACAGCTTCTTTTTAAATTCAGATTTTTTAGATAAAATATTTGAAACTTGAAATGCTATGCTTCTTAGAAATAAGAAATTGTCTAAACAGAAAAAGCACCATTTAATGCTAAACAGAACTTGTGTCAGTATTAGGAATTGCAAATTTTTGCAACTATATTTTCTGTGCCACGCTTGAGACTGGGTACTTGAAGACTGAATGCAGCTTGAGTTCCATTCTTGAATTTAAGCCTTAATGTATAGATGGGAATCTATCTTCAGAGGTTTAATTTTCCATCGTCTTGTGTGGTACAGGGTGTCAGAACTGGACTACCTATTTCTGGCCCAGAATAAAGACCATGTTCCTCAAGTAACGTAAATGAAACTAAAATTATAGCGTTCAAGATAATTGTTAGTTCAGGGTCGTCCATGGGTAACAGTTTTGAACACGTCATCAAAAGATGCTGTAACTGTCATTTTGCAAGATACCATATATAACCACAAGATTATTAAATGTTCCATGATCATGATGGCACAGTTATACTTCGAGAAAGGCATTAAAATTCATTTTATAAATTAACCTTGCCAGATGCATGATCATTTCCCACTTTAGGTGGTTGGAAGGCGTAGAAACAAACTGGTTAAATAATACCTGGATCGGAAACACTCTGTGATTATTTTCAAGGTATTATTATTAATAAAAATTATTGTGTAATTATTATTATTATTATTACCCTTTATGATGGGGAAATGGAAGAACTGACAGACCTGGCTGAGGGGAAGGTTTACACAGAAATCGGCAGCTTAAAGCTTTTTTGAAAATTCTATCTATGGAATTCATGGCAGGCTACGAACAATTTGAAATGGGGAGTAACTAGCATACCAGTTAGTTAGAAAATGTATCAAAAATAAGGACAATGTGTGTTATTATTAAATCTTCATGCTAAAATACGATTCTATTTATTTTAGTTTAATAAATTGAGAGTTTGGTATCCTATATATATATCTATAATATATATATATATATATATATATATATATATATATATCATATATATTATAGCATATGTATATATATATGTTATATATATAGTCTACATATATATATATTGTATATATTATATATATGTATACCGCTGGTGTTTGAAATTAGAGCCCCCACCCCCTCCACAGAACAAATGGAGAGTTATGAAGTTTTCTGAATAAGCCTATCTCCAAGTACATTATTTTAAGTTTCTATTAAGCTCGGTTTTCATTTTGCATTTCTTGTATTTTCAGACTGGGTGATGGAGTTAGATACAGCCATGGCTAACGACTGGAGGAAATCAGATGGATTGACCGAATCCGGGCTATAACCTTCAGAGAGGCCAGGGATGCTGGCGCATCCTTCGTTCATGTTCCTGGATAGCAAATACATTAAAAGAGACGAATCCTTTGTTAAAAGAAACTGACACACAAAAATCCATATGGCTGTCATCGCAAAAAGAGTGAGAATCTTGAAGGCCTGAAGTCTTTTCTCAGAGTCAAAAGACATCATAGCTGAAATGCAGTGAACAACCAAGAAAGTCTTTATTAGTAATTGGCGTTTGAACTAGAAACAAAAAGGGGAAAAAAGAGAAGTTATAGTGCCAAGTATTTCCTGAGTTGAAAAAATAATCTGGTATCAAGCCATTTCATGTTATCAGCAAGCCCAACATCACTCAGCAACAGAGAGAAGACCATGCATGGTTTTGTGGTTCATTTCTTAAAGATTGAGATGAAGCTGACTTTCTCCATGTTGCCACATCAAATGAATTCTTTATTTACAGTCAGGAAGCCAAATCATAAAAATGACATCATTTGGGCTGCAAAGTTTGATGATATCAGTGATGACGTGTGCTATCGCCAACTTGTGAAATTTCCTGAATGTTTGGGAATTTTCTCCTTTCACAGCCAAACGATTAATGACATGGATCTTCAAATCACAAACCATATGATCATGGAATACGGATACTTCAGAGAAACTGTGTTACTGGTGGAGCCATTTTCCTTCCTCAAAGATCCTGAAATGTGTAACTGTTGAAGAAGTCACATTTTTGCATGATAAAGGCACATGTTTCAAGGCTCTTCAGACATAGGAGCTGCTTCGATACAGTGGTATTTGATTTTTTCTCATTTTGAATTTCAGGTAGCTCCCCTGACCTTAATGTGTGTGAAAACATTGGTAGTATCTTAAAGGATTGTGTTGAAGCGTGCTACAGTGAACTATGATGGTATACCAAGCCTCGACAACCTGTGAAGAGATGTGACGAAGTGCTCAGGGAAATGGATTTTGAGTCTCAGTTTTTTTGCAGTTTGCTGAAATCATACCCCTGAAGAATGCCCTGTCTACAGGCAGATGGAGGCTACACAAAATATTAAATGCTCAGAGAGAAACTTAAATAAATACCACTCTGGAAATACTTTTGTTTTGTCCATATCAATTTTAGTTTATGCTGTAGACACACCTCCAATTTCAAACACCATTGAGATATATATATATATATATATATATATATATATATATATATATATATATATATATATAACATATATATATATATATATATATATATATATATATATATATATATATATATATATATATTGAGATTATAGTACTTTCTGTCTTATTACTGTAAATGATGGTCAGTATGTGCAACTAAAGAAATAAACAAACAATGTTACTATATATATATATATATATATATATATATATATATATATATATATATATATATATATATATATATATATATAACATACTATATATATATATATATATATATATATATTACGTATATATATATATGTGTACCCTGCAAAAAGTGTGTGTACGTGTGTGTGTGTAATTATAACGAGGAATTTATATTCTTTATGAAAATGTATATTTCTTCTTCCATATATCTTAATACTATATATCACATCTATCTTAATGACATGTATAATTTGTTCAAGAGTAACTAGATACATAAACTAAACAGACACTCATTAACCATTTCCTAGATTTTTTCTTCTTTTCTTAACCCAGCTTCCCCAACTTCCACGAAATCCTTCAGGCCTCATTAAGAGCTTTCCTCAGTGGAATATGAAATGGTTCAATAGGATGCAAATACCTAATTGCTCCAACAGTGACCCAGAACTGCCCAAAGCCCTTTTTCAAAATTTGTATTTTTTTTCAGGAACCCTCCCTTAATCATGGTTAATGGAAAGGGATATTAATAGCTTCTGCTAAAAATCCTCTTTCAATCCCGCATCAGGTTACAGCGGAACAAATTTCAGTTAAAATGTTTTAGACACAATAAAATGAGAGCTTCTGGAAGAGGAAAAATACTTTTATTCCGTTGAAGGGTGACAAACACATTTTCACAATGTCGCTCCTTTTTTTTATATTAGAACACTTTGTAATAATTTTGTCTGTTTAAATAAGACCACTAGTTTTAGATTTTTGCTATTATAATAAACGGATTTATGAAATCTGAGACGATCTGATTTTATCTTCAGTTACAAGCAGATTTCTAAAAACAATCAATAAAATAACTTCAAACAGAAACGACCAACTTCTGATAAATATTCAAGGAAATTAATGGTAGGAGAAGGGTAAGTGGAGAGGAAGATAAATATTTTGGCAATGAATTGCAATGAGTGAAGGGAATTTCTAAATGGAGGTTCATTGCCTTATAGTAAAGCCATGATTTTACCGTTAAGCCCAGAGTTGATTTTTCTTTTTGTCTTTCTGGTTCTATTCGCTTATTATTATTTATTTTTTTTTTTAGAACATGGTTCCTATATTAAAGGGGAAACATACAGAACTAAAATAAAACAAACATATTTTAAATAAGTTGCTTGGTGATGGCGTAGAGACGAGAACACTTTATTCCATAAAGAAGCTGCTATGAGACAAACTCTCTCTCTCTCTCTCTCTCTCTCTCTCTCTCTCTCTCTCTCTCTCTCTCTCTCTCTCTCGCACACACATACACACAAAATATTTTTGAAGAAAAATATTTTTCATTTAATACGTGTGTTTCATATTTATTTCAGTTACTCATATAATATGAATATTGGCGAAAATTTTCAACAACTTACTAGTTAAATCTTATTGCATTTTCTTTATAAAATCTTTAGAAAGTGTTCGTTATTTCAAGGAACTTTCATTACGTTTTATTTTTTAGTATAGAGAGAGAGAGAGAGAGAGAGAATATAAATTTGTTATAGATTTGCTTCGTCGCGTTATCTTTGATTACATTCTATCTTAAGAGTATATATATATATATATATATATGTGTGTGTGTGTGTGTGTGTGTGTGTGTGTATACATATATGTGTGTGTATGTATGTGTGTGTGTGTGTGTGTGTGTGTGTGTGTGTGTGTAGGCATCTATCCTTTAAAAACTTATTCCACGAATTTGAAATCTGATTTCATATGATTTTCCCCTCGGTCTGTTTTGAAGGATTCTGTTTCTTTTAATTATTCTAATTTTCTCAATAGCATTATCCATCTCTCCTTTATATTTTACATAACGGCGAGAGCCCTTTAAGGTTCCATCAACCCGCTGTTCGCAGAATGAATAACGAAAAGACCCAGAGGCATAAAAGCTTTTAGCAAATGAAACTTATAGCTTCAGGATTTTTATGTTCCTACTAGAATATCACTTTACAATTTGGTAAGTGAATTCACTGGCCTGCTTTCATATACTTACTACGCATGTTTATGCTTCCTCCATAAGTTGCTAATATTGGTCAGAATGATATATGCAAAGAATTAAATTTATTGTCCATATCAGTTACATGTATGATTATGTATGAATTATTGAAGTTAAAGGAAGCAGAGCTTAACACTAGACACACAGGTGTTCCGTTCATTCAAGCAAAGCATCCTATTCAGAAAGTCACCAAATGTCACAAGCTATATTCTTTTCTCTGGTGGAATATTGGTTTCCCAGCCACTAGATTTTTATGAAAGAAACTGAAACATGGAGGATATCTGTCTATGTTTAGCAAATCTTTCTCCCATTCAAACTTTTCTTTGAAGTCCGTTGCATGCAGGTTTTACATATTTCTACTGGATATATTACCGACATGTTCTCGTACAGCTAGTGTTAGGCAGAAAATAATTTTGTAAAATCAAATGACCTGTGCATAGGCTGAAATAATTTTGAAGGGATACGTTACCGTCCTAGAATGAGAGTCAAAACAGTTTTATGGATACCGAGATTAGCGTCCAATCTACTTATTTGAAAGGGCAATTCCATTGTTCTGGACCTCATATTCCCTAATTTTAGAGACGCTACTCTTGGTCATTACTCGATCTTATTAGCTTCATATTCAGCAGCTATATTCTTTTAATTTTCTTCCACTATCTAACGTTGCATCTTTGGTCTATATTCTATTCTGTGACTGGCCAGAAGAGGATTATATTATGAAAATTATAATTGTGGGATGTATGTGAATTCCGTGGTAAATACAATCTAAATTTCAGTCTTTCTGTTTTCCGTTGATACTTTTCCTTTTTTTGCCAAGCATAAGCAACGAAATTTCGCGCATTCCCCAGGCGCCATATTCTTTTTATACCGAATTAAAACTGATGAATACACATCCCCGGGGTGCACTTTACCCCCACACTTAATGCTGAACTTTCTTATGAAAAGTGTAGAGAGTCAGAAAGTTAACACACTTACGTCTGACATAGAGTAATATTATATTAATCGGAGAACACAAAATCAGTCCCAACGAGAGAGCTATTGTAACCCGCATGGTGCTAAGAGACATCCAAATAGCTTCTCGGAATGGTAAAGGAAAGAGCAGGTGCCTCAGGAAAATTTCAGTGAATACACGTACCGGACCTAGATGATAGGAAAGGTAGGTAACGTTCATTGATTAAAACAATAAACTTTGAATCGATGCGTTTTAGAAGAATGAAAGTATAGAAACAGCCAAAATACAGGAAAATGGCGATCTTACACCGTTTCATTGTATTTTCTTTAACTCATGAGTGACTTCTTCGTTGTTTTTGCAAGTTCAGCGTTTATACTTTCCGTTTTATTGGCTGGATGAGGGTAAAGGTTACAAACATATTTTAGAAATTAAACCATTAAGGTAATTGACATTTACTGATTAATTATCTCCAAGCAAGATTATCTTCTCAAATCATCAATTGCTGATGTCCTTTTTCCCTTCATTATGAAACATTTCCTGCCCTTTCTCCCCCAGTAATTTCCTTTTCTTTCCCCGAATTGAGTTATTCAAATTAGACGGCGAAGAAGTTTGTCAATCAAATAAAGAGTCGAGAAAAAGGGGAAACTCTCTTCTTTCTTGGTGGGTATTACGCTAACTTTCCACTTGCCAAAATTAGCCCAATTTTGTCTAGGAACTTCGTTAATTGAGATCATTCCCTAAACTAATAAAGTAACTTTCGGGGGCCGAGACATTAGCCCAAACTGAATTAATAACTATGAGTTCCTCTCTTTTTTTTCGTATTCACAGTTACGTAACCGTACCAGGGCTTTTTGTATTTCTTTTCATGGATAAGTATTTTTAACATCTGCCGCCAGGATATTCAAATAAGCACGCGCGTGCGAGTGTGACATCTTAAGCATGATTAAATGCGCTTCAAGTATCTTTGGAACATCCTGAATGTCTCTAAACCAATTTCTTTGTAGTAAAATCAGGTCATAACTTGTTAAACCTCGAAAATAAGATCATAATATGAGAAGCAGGAGCTCTGTTAATATTTAGAAACTAAGAGGCTTTCGTCGTGTTTGATCAGTTCTTGGAATTTGCCTTTGAATGTAGAATGTTTTAAGTAATGTGCTTTATTTCTATGAATTATGCTTCATTATAATCACCGCCTCCTATAACTTGCGAGGCAAAACGCCTCTATGAAATTCCGTCACTCATGTCTTTCCTATGCCTCATCTTCCATAAATTTCCTTTCGTCTCCAGCTACTCGTCTCATCGTTCTCTCCGAAGTAAGCCTGGATCTTTTAATTCTTCCTTCATGATTATTTCATACACATATATAACTTCTGAAAGTTGCATATGATATCACTTCTCACTCTACCCTGCCATATGACTCCTAATATTTTTCTTGAAACATTATTGTCGACGAAACCTTTAGACATACTTCCAGATTTTTATATAATAAAGATCGTACTATACTAATTATGATTTCACTTCCATGTGGAATTTGAGTATATTTTGATGTCCAAAACTTATCCAGCCTATTCATCTTTATATTGATAATTTTTAGTCTATCACTAAATTGCAACTCAAGAGCGCCTGTGTTCTATTACATTGTTTCGGGATATTTCAGACCACCCTAGTAATCCTTTCTCCATCTAGTGTTATTTCATCCTTCTGTTCATAAGCTGTCTTCATTATTTCTGGTTCTTAAATTTATACCGATATATGATGCATTCAGTTAATCAGCTTTTGGAAATCTTGTGTTTTTCTTTTTATTAAAACTTAATTATCTGCATATTCCAAGCGTCAAATTTTATCACTGTTCCAGCCTAAAGGCAGAAAATTTAGAAAGCGGGAAAGAGACTTTAGGCTTCTTTGGAGATTATGTATTCAAATTTCAACATCCTGAATTGATTATCTTACACGGTTTATTTTCAGATTATCATTTTTATAAGAATCGTTTTAATTGATCTATTTGCAAAACATGAAAATGATAAATGAAAACACCCCCTAGTGAATGCTTAACAAGTCTTGACACAAATGCCTTTTAAGCATTTAACATTGATCTTCACTCACTATTAGTAATACCAAGAAGTTTAAAATAATATTTCGAAATCCATCTGACATAAAAAGAGAGAGGAAATAATCGGCTTCAGTTGAATGATACTGCGGGCTTTTGAGAAATTGTAAATAGTTTTGCGATATCCGATATATTATTGCTGATCAATAATTATAAGCGACGATTCTCTCAAATGCAAAATATCCCAAATACATTATGAAATAATAAATTCGCATACAATAATTTTTCAATGTTTTTCCATGTCATTAAGCATCTTTTCCAAACGAGGGGGCACTGGGAAGAATATATATATATATATATATATATATATATATATATATATATATATATATATATATATATATATATATATATATATATATATATATATATATATATATATATATATAAAATCTCAGCATAATTCTTTATTTCCAACGTTTTTCCTAACAAATAACTTTATTACATCATCAGGGAATCTGTTAAATAATGAATAAAATTACTTTAAAAATTGGTCTAAAAATCAATTAAATTATAAAATACATCACAGTTAGAATACAAGATAAAAAAAAAGACATAAAAGCAAAATCAAAGACCGCTAACCAACCTTATACCAAGAAGGCAGAAGACAGAATGTGTGCATAAATAAAAAGTTAACTCAGGTAGAGCTGAGTGGAGGAGGTCTGGGTATTTAACTGGGGAACCAGTTGTTTAATAAATAATGATTCCAGGATAGGCACTTCGCATGCATTGGTTGTTTGGCCTATGATACAGAAATCATTTCTATCAATATATGTTTTACAATTTTTTGAATGGTTTCTTATGCTTGAATGTTCGGGATTGGAGACCCTACGGCCAGTCCGAAAACTTATCCCCGATGAGAGTCGATCCTGACCCTCAGTGGCTTCCTCGTGGATCCGACATATGTCCCAGAGTTACACTTAGGGCAACTATACTTATATACCACGTTAGAGGTCAAAAGCGGGTTTAATCAATCTTTGTATCTGAAAAAGGAACCAGTCGTTAGTGGATTTTTAGGGATTAATTTTAGATTAATGGCACCATAATGTTTATGAACAATTTGTGCGAACCTTTGTCGAAAAGAATCATCATGTAAAAAAGGAAATTTGGCATAAAAAGCTATTTTTGGTACTGTACAAGGTTTGGCGATATTCATGAACTGTTTGTTAAGGAACATACGGAGCTTTTTAAAAAACAAGTTCTGTGGGAAGCAGTTGTTCATAAAATATTCAAAAAAGAAACTAATTTCTTGATGGAAGGATTGCCAGTTCGATGTAATAAAAAAACGCCCTGTGGAGGAGAGTAAAATTAGAGTTGAGTTTAAAATCATAAAAACAGAAACTATAGTGACTGGATCCTAAACCAGTAAAAGTCTTCTTTCTAAAAGCAGAAGTATTAAAAAAAACCATCATCCCTAGTAATAAGAACGTCTAGGAAATGCAACTGATTATTTACCTCTTTTTCTACGGTAAACTTAATGTTATGATGTTTAGTATTAACATATGCTAAAAACGAGTCAATATCACAATCATTCTTAAATAAGGCGAAGGTGTCATCAATATACCTACCATAAAAGAGTGGGTGGAACCTAAGTGGACATTCATCTAACACACGCTCTTCCAGCGAGCACATGAAGATGTTGGCAAAAGTAGGAACAACTTGTTGTTAAACAGTCAACACGACTTCAGATAAAACAGATCCTATCAAACCTCTTGGAGTTTTTTCATAACATGCTTGGTATTTATGACAGTAGTAAAGCAATAGATATACTCTCCTTAGATTTCCAAATGGCCTTTGGCAAAGTTCCACACAAGAAAATAATGACAAAATTAGAGCTTTAGGAATTGTAGGAGAAATAGCAGACTGGATCGAAGACTGGCTAACTAATAGAAAACAGTCATAATAAACGGTGAAGAGTCAGAATGGGCAGTGTCAGTATGTGTTAAATTTAACGTAAATTATTTTGTTTTGAATAAGTCACTTTGGCAGTTATTATTTTTTTGGAACATAATGACCCTATTTCCTGCTCCCCGACTTTTCTGACTTGTTGTATAGTTTTAATTACAATGAGCTTGTTTTATTTTCACGTTTGGAGCTGTATTCGGCGCTGTCTTGTCAGGACTGAGTCAGTCGTTTCTGGACCTTTAACACTGTGAGGGCTTGACTTATTGGAGGATTAACTCTGGATTACGATACCTGCCTTTCTTCAGTTGCTGCTGCTGTCCTCCTTTGGGAGATTGATTCATTCTTCAGTCTAAATTCTTGGTTCAGTCATTCCCGCCAAGGGGACCTCTCTGCCAGCTGGTAAGGTGTGATTACCTGTCAGACGGCCGTGTCCGTTGATCGTCTTGCGACGTTAAAGTGATTCTCACCTTTTTTCTACACCCTTGGCCCAGTGATTTTTGCCAAGGGGACCTCTCTTACGTTTGGTAAGGTCTTAGGAATATAGATTATTCTCCTCGACCCGTGATTTGAAGGCTGTGGTGGCCACTACCACCATTTAGAGCTCACTTAAGGGAAGCAGTTTATTTTTTGATAAATGTTTAGTATATAATAAATTAGGTTATTCTGACTTTTTGACATTCTATTACTTTCAGGACCCTCTCTTTAAAGTGTAATTGCATAGTCTGTCTTAATTTGGTGTATGTGTGTTTGTTATTCGATGTTTTCAGTGTGTGGTTGATTTTTGTGTTTATTTAATGTATTTTGTAAGAGGCTCAGTGGTCATTTCTTTCTAAAAGTTTATATTAAATATTAAGGTTTTATTTTCAGTTTTTCTTTATCCTCCTTGATTCCATCTCTGTACACTGTTGCGGCCATTCCACCTGTTGTGGACTTGGTCGTTAGTGACTTTATTTTTATTTTTTAAGAGACTTGTATGTTCGATGGGCGTGGGCCCATAACATTTTTTATACCTTTTGCCAGGGTTTATCGGATCCTGTAGTCACTTGAGTGTATAGAGTGGATTCTTGGGGTGTTTGCAGCATAGTAATACCTTCTCTCCTATATTTTTGGTGTTGATCGGTGTTTATAATTTATTTTTTGACCGTGGTACGATATTTGTGTGGTTATTGGTGTTCAGTGTATTGGTTTGTTTTTGGGTATATTTTGTGAGATACATTTATATATTTACTTGTGTGTAATTAATTTACTATGGCTGATTTGAATATCCCGGAGCTCTTGAGTGGAGAGGGGTGGCAGGACAGGTTGGCAGACTTGAATAAGCCTGATTTAGAGTGTGTAGCAGAATTTGTTGAAATTGAAAATCCTGGGTCTGTTAGGATGGGCAGAGTTCCTTCTTAATGTTTATGAAAAGGTTAAGGTGATGAAGGCAGAAGGTAAACCAGAGACTAGGCAGGTGGAAGAAGCGGTGTCAGTAGAAATTTTAGATAGGCAGATTCAGTTGAAAAGAATGGAAATAGATCTCCAAAGGTTGAAGGCTGAGGAGAGAGAGAGAGAGAGAGAGAGCACGAACATGCTATGCAAGCATTGAGTAATAGGGTTCTTCTTCTTCCCAACATAATGTGTCTGCAATGCCTTGTATTAATCTAACTGAAGCTCTAAAAGTTAGTCCCAAATTTTCAGGAAGTCAACGTGGCAGGGTTTTTGTTTCTTTTGAGAGGATAGCCTCAAGGTTGAAGTGGCCAAAGGAGTATTGGACCACTCTTATTCAGAGTAAATTGTTAGGTAAGGCCCAGAAAGTTTATGTTACCTTGGACGAAGATCTGTCCTCAGATTATGATTCTGTATTCCATGGTTTTGAAGGCTTACGAGTTGATGCCGAAACTTACCGACAACGCTTTCGTAATTTACAGAAGGAAAGAGGGCAGACTTTTGTAGAGTTCATTGGGGCTAAAGAGCAGTTTGCTGGCGACTGGTTAAAGTCTAAGGAGGTGACAGACTTTGAGAAATTAAAAGAATTGATTTTGGTTGAGGAGTTTAAAAGGTCCGTACCTAATGAGGTGAAGGTACACCTCGAAGAGTTAAAATTAGAAACATTACAGGAGGTGGCTATTGCAAGTGATGAGTACCTCCTCTCTCATAAAAATGTGATAGGGAGGTACCCAGAAATGAGAAATCTGGTTGGGTGAGAGTTAACAGGAGTAGTAACCAGAACAGGTATAACAGGCCTAATGATAATTATGGTTCTCATACTACTCCTGTTAACAGCTATAATAGGCAGACCACAGATAACCCGGAGAAGTTGAGAACTATGACTTGTTACTTTGTCATAAGAAGGACACGTCAAGAGCAGGTGTTATGCATTTAAAAGGTTACAAAGGACCGAAAGACGACTGGTAAGATGGCCATTCGAAGGAATGAGAATGAGTCAGTGGCTGGGAACTCTAATAATCAATGACTAGGCAATAAGTCACTGGCCCCTTTTCAGAAATTTTTGTCTAATGGTTTTGTCCGCTCTGGGAATTCGACTGAGCAAAGAAAGGTTAAAATTTTGCGTGACACTGGGGCTGCTCAGTCTTTAATTCTCAGAGAATCTTTACCTATTGATTTTGAATGTTCAAATAAAGAATATGTTTTGTTAAGTGGTTTTCCAGATACGGTCAGGTCTTACCAGTTGAGAGTTTTTATTTATCATGCCCGTCTTTTCTCAGGTTATTTAAAACTGGCCATTATTGATAAATTTCCTATTAAAGATGTGGATTTGGTGTTAGGGAATGATGTCGCCTAATAAATAAAACTTTTCCCTATTGTATTAAATTTCAGTAATGAAATATCTGTAGTCACTCGATCGAAGGCTAGTAGTGTTGACTCGGCCGAGTCGGTAGTTGATGTTGATTTGAATAGTTTAGATCGTAGTGATAGCTTAGTTGTAGATAGTGGTGTGTTGGATAATAAATTTAATTGGACTACTAAGGAACTTATTACAGCTCAGAAAGCAGATTTTAAAGACCTGCCAGTTGAGTCTGGCAAAATTACTGATTTGACTGTCCCTCGATTTAAGATAATTAATAATAATTTGTACAGAATAAGTAGACCTTTTGATGCCATTAACACAGGTTGTGAAATTGTTAAACAGATTATGGTTCCTTTTGTTTATCGAAAGGAGTTAATGACATTGGCTCATGAAAATGGTTTGGCTGGTCATTTTTGGTGTTTTTAAAACCACTCGTAAATTGTGTGAAAGTTATTTTTGGCCTAAGATGAAAGCTGAAGTTAAAAATTTGTAAATAGTTGTGATGCATGTCAAAAGGTCAGGAAGCCTAATCAACCAATTCCAAAGGCACCATTACATCCCTATTCCTGTTGTTTCTGAACCGTTCAGAGAGTAATTATTGACGTGGTTTGTCCTCTGCCAAAAACTCGTAGTGGCAATCAGTATATTTTAACAATTATGGATAGGATGTCTCGATATCCTGAGGCAATACCACTACGAAATGTAAAAACTGTTAAAATTGTTGAAGTATTAATTGAATTTTTCACCAGGTTCGGAATGCCCAAAGTAATTCAGTCCGATTGTGGGTCTAATTTTCTGAGTAAATTATTTAGGGAGAAGATGGCTGAATTAAGAATTAAACATCTGACTTCTTCTCCGTACCATCCTGAAAGTCAAGGTGTTTTGGAACGATTTCATCAAACCCTGAAGTCTATGATAAAAAAAATATTGTTTGGTTAATGGTTCCGAATGGGATAAGGAACTACCTTATTTATTATTTGCATTTCAGTCAGTGTTGAGTCAGTCTTTAGGATTTTCACCTTTCAGCCTTATTTTTGGTCATTGTGTGCGTGGTCCATTGGATGTGGTTCGTGAATCTTGGGAGGGGGACGCCCCTGATATAAATTTATTAGATTATGTTAGTAATTTGGGTGATAAATTAACGAAGGCTTGGAAGTTTGCTGGTGAAAATTTATTGTGTAGCCAAAAGAAAATGAAATACTTTTTGACAGAAAGACTAAGGAGCGTAATTTTGTAGTGGGTGATAATGTTTTGGTATTGCTTCCCATTCCAGGAAACCCTTTAAAAGCTTCATTTTCAGGACCGTGGAAAATTTTAAAGAAATTAAGTGATGTTAATTATTTAGTTGAAACTCCTGAAAGGAGGAGACCCTACCAGCTGTGTCACATAAATATGTTAAAAGCTTATAAATTGTCGTGACAAAGTTATTCCCGTGGCATTAATTGGTGATACTACAAAGTGTAATGGTATTAATTCTTTTCTTTTCCAGACGTGAGTAATTTTGATGATGATTGTTTTGATGGTGCCGAATGGCCTAATGATAATGAACATTCTTTAGAAAATTTTTCAGAAATGGTTTCACATTTTGAATTTAGTAGAACAGGGATCTTTGAAAAAGTTAGTTTTTAGTTATAAGGATTTATTTTCGGATGTTCCAGGACAGACCACTGTGTCCTTTGAACATGCTGTGGATGTGGGTAACGCAACTCCGGTAAAACAATCCCCTTACAGGTTAAATCCATTTAAAAAATGATGTTGTGGATAAAGAGGTTGATTATATGTTACGACACGGCTGATCAGACCCAGCAACAGTCCATGGTCTTCACCTGTTGTTTTGGTAAAGAAACAGGATGGTCAATTCAGGCTTTGTTTTGATTACCGCAAAGTCAACGGGGTCACAAAGCCTGATAGTTATCCTTTACCCAGGATAGAGGACTGTATTGACAGGATAGGGAATTCAAAATATAACTAAATTTGATTTGTTAAAGGGTATTGGCAAGTTCCGCTGTCCAAATGGGCACAGGATTTGTCAGCGTTTAAACTCTGCTTAGGACTCTACCAATGTAAAGAATAATGCCTTTTGGGATGAAGAATGCTGCTGCAACTTTTTAAAAGGTTAATGAATACTTTGGTCCAAGGTTTAGAGGGGTGTGTTGTTTATATTGATGATATTGTGATTTATAGTGATGACTGGGACACCCATCTTAAACGTATTAAGGCTTTATTTCAGGTACTTAGGAAAGCTGGTTTGGTTATAAACCTCAAAAAGAGTAAGTTTGCCAAAGCAAAGGTTGTGTTTGGGTCAAGAAGTAGGATTTGGGAAAGTGGCTCCAAAACAGGCAAACGTAGACTCTATTGGGCATATTGAAATACCAAGTGTAGCAGGGATGTCAGAAAATTCCTTGGTTTAGTAGGGGTATTATTGTAGATTTGTTAAGAATTTTACTGATATCACTGAGCCCTGACTAATTTATTACGTAAGAATGTGACTTTTTGTATGGTCTAATGATGCCCAAAATGCCTTTGAAAAAACAAAAAGCAGGTCCTAATGAATTTCCCTATATTGAAAGCCCCTGATTTTGACGTTCCTTTTTCGCTTAAGAAAACTGATGCGAGTGATGTTGGGGTTGGAGCAGTTTTGTTGCAGGAAGATGCTCATTTGAGTATCTCATCCTGTTGCCTATTTCTCAAAAAGTTATCCCCGGCACAACGGAAATACTCAACTGTAGAAAAGAGACTTTGGGATTAATTTTAGCTGTTCATCATTTTCCAGGTGTATTTATCCTCTACAGGGACTCCGATTAAAATATTAACGGATCATAATCCGTTGATTTTCTTGAATAGGTTTAGGAATAAAAATCAACGGCTGATGCATTGGAGTCTCCTGCTCCAGGAATGGAATTTTAGCTTTTCACACATTCCAGGCAAAAGTAATGTCTGTCGCTGATGCGCTATCACGCATCAGTGACTGATCGAAATAGAAATTGATTTGAGAAAAACCTTTTGTTCTTTGTTAAATTATTATTTGTAAAGTTTTGTATATATTTATATTAATTGATTTGATTAATCCTATAAATTTATTGAATGTACAGGTTTCCAGGTGTGTTGTAATAATGTTGTGTCAGGTGTTTGTCTTGTTTATGAAATAATTTAGGATTAAGTATTTAAGATTAAGATGTTAAATGTCGTGATTTGCAACTTCTGTCGTCTTTGATTAAGAGTGGTTAAAGGGTACTTTTTGATTTCTGTTTACTTTAGTATGTGTTGTTGGTGGAGGTTAATTTTAAGGTGTTACCATTGTCTTGAGTATGTCAGGTTAATTTTAAGGTGTTACCATTGTCTTGTATATGTCCAGGTTAATTTTAAGGTGTTACCATTGTCTTGTGTATGTCCAGGTTAATTTTAAGGTGTTACCATTGTCTTGTGTATGTCCATTAATGATGTGTGTATTTAAGGCAATCATTTGTAAACCTGTTTAGTGTGAGGACGCTCTCTGAAGTGTAGATGCACTAAAACTGAGTGAAGTGTAGTGAAAAGACGCTCTTTGAAACTCAATGATTCCGTAAAAACAAGTAGTGTTGAGTAAGGTCTCTGGAGTGAAAAGAGGCATTATTGGAAAGTGTTGTGAAGGGCCACAATATACTGAGTGTGTAGTAAATCATTAATCATATACTGTTATGTCCCTGTTCTTTGTTTATGCCAATGGTCCACATTAATTCTTTCTTTACATAGCTTAGATAGGTCACGGGCTCACAGGTCTGAGCACAACACAGCCGTTTTTAGGCACTACAGGCTGGTGTATGAGTGGTGACCTAGACTAAGTTAAGGTTAATCTATTAAGGTTTTGGTCCTTATTTTTGTTTGACTGATATTTGTGTTTTCAGAATAATTTAGCCAGGTCACGGGCTCACGGGTCTGTAGCACAGCACGGGCCGTTTTTAGGCACTACAGGCTGGTGTTATAGTGGTGACCTTGGTTGAGGTAACACTAGCCCCATTGTGATCGATTTATATTTTTGTTTGTCACCATCTAGGTTTAGTCTAATAATAGGTTAGTCTTGTTAACATTGCTGCTCTGCTAACCTGTAGCCCACCACTCCACTTGTGAGTTCATGGGGATATTACCATATTTCTTCGTATGTTGATACTGATGTTATTTTTGGCGTGGTCACTATAAATTATTTACTTGTATTAGCTTTAAGTCTTAGTATTAAGGTTAAGATTTGATATCTATTGACTGTATTGAAAGTGGTATAATTTTTTTTTTGCCACTATCTCTAATCTATTTTTGCCAGCAATGTGATATAGTATTTTTAATTACTTTTTGAGTTTTGTCATTAGACTTTAATTTTTCTTATTGTCCCTGTTTTATTTCATATAGATTGAATTGCTATGTTTTTGAGCATTTTTATATATTTCTTTGAATTTTGAGTTAAGTTCAATACTTTGTAGAAAAATTTTCTTGTGGAGAATTTTTTTGTTGGGTGAGGAGGTGTCAGTATGCGTTAAATTTAACGTAAATTAATTTGTTTTGAATAAGTCACTTTGGCAGTTATTATTTTTTTGGAACAATGACCCTGTTTCCTGCTCCCCGACTTTTCTGACTTGTTGTATAGTTTTAATTACAATGAGCTTGTTTTATTTTCACGTTTGGAGCTGTATTCCGGCGCTGTCTCGGCGCTCAGGACTGAGTCAGTTGTTTCTGGACCTTTAACATTGTGAGGGGCTTGACTTATTGAGGATTAACTCTGGATTACGATACCTGCCTTTCTTCAGTTGCTGCTGCTCCTCCTTTGGGAGATTGATTTATTCTTCAGCCTGCGCCCTTGGTTCAGTCATTCTGCCAAGAGGACCTCTCTGCCAACTGGTAAGGTGTGATTACCTGTCAGACGGCCGTGTCCGTTGATCGTCTTGCGACGTTAAAGTGATTCTCACTTCTGTCTACGCCCTTGGCCAGTGATTTTTGCCAAGGGGACCTCTCTTACGTTTGGTAAGGTCTCGGAATATAGATTATTCTCCTCGACCCGTGATTTGAAGGCTGTGGTGGGCACTACCACTGTTTAGAGCTCACTTAAGGGAAGCAATTTTTTTTTATAAATGTTTAGTGTGTTATAAGTTAGGTTATTCTGACTTTTTGACATTCTATTACTTTCAGAGCCCTCTCTTTAAAGTGTAATTGCATAGTCTGTCTTAATTTGGTGTAAGTGTGTTTGTTATTCGATGTTTTCAGTGTGTGGTTGATTTTTGTGTTTATTTAATGTATTTTGTAAGAGGCTCAGTGGTCATTTCTTTCTAAAAGTTTGTATTAAATATTAAGGTTTTATTTTCAGTTTTTCTTTATCCTCCTTGATTCCATCTCTGTACACTCTGTTGCGGCCATTCCACCTATTGTGGACTTGGTCGTTAGTGACTTTATTTGTATTTTAAGAGACTTGTGTATGTTCGATGGGCGTGGGCCCATAACAGCAGATGTGACAAGCGGAGTTCCTCCAGGTTCTATCCTTGGCTGACTCTTGTTTTTGATTAACATTAATGACATTGATGTAGGCTTAACTAGCAGGATAGCCAAGTTTGCAGATGACACCAAACTAGGTGTAAATGCAGCAGGCCCAGATACAGTAGAAAGTTTAAGGAATGATCTAAGGAAAATAGGAGAGTGGTCAAAAGGTGGCAAATGCCTTTTAACTTTTAAGTGTAAATGTTACAAATAGGAACAAATAACCCTCCTGCAACTACATGCCGCTAAAAATGAATGATGCAAATAGTATAGAACGAGAAGAGGATCTTGGCGCCATTATTACCAAATTTAAAATCCACCAAACAGTGCATAAAGGCTGAAAAGAAAGCACAGAAATTAGTGGGATACAAAAGATGCAGTTCAAATACAGATATATAAAGGAAAAAGGTGCTGCAGCTCTACACATCCATAGTTAGGCCTCATCTTGAATAAATTAGTACAATTTTGAAAACCAAACTAAGAAAGGACATAAATAGATTAGAAGGGGTACAAGCAAGAGCCACAAAGTTAATTCCATCCATCAGGCAAACAGGTTACCAAAAGCGACTAGACAGCCTGAACATGTATGGCTTACAAACACGACGATTGCGAGAACAACTAATAGAAACATTCTAAATACTGAAAGGCATAACCAGACAAGAAATAAAGGATGGAAACTAGAACTGAAGAGATACAACACATCTCATTGTGGGAACTTCTTCACATACAAGATATGTGCCACATGGAATAAACTGCCACCAGAAGTTGTAAACAGCAACAGTGTGGAAGAGTTTAAAATAAAGCTGGACAAAATCATTAGATCACTGTGAATAAACAGTAAAACCTGCTCCTAGAGATAATTGAGCACATGATGTCTCCTAGGATGGACTAATAAGTCTTTGAGGCATCCTAATCCTTGTAATTCCTTGTAACTCTGTCTCTCTCTCTCTCTCTCTTTCTCTTTCTCTCTCTCTCTCTCTCTCTCTCTTTCTTCTCCCTAACAACCGCCCCTCTCTCTCTCTCTCTCTCTCTCTCTCTCTCTCTCTCCTCTCTCTCCCATCCAGCCATTGGTGCCATTGATGCCTTACCCCCACAGTATTCTTTTCAGATGGTAAGTCATATGTATACCAAAAAGGTATGAATAAATTCATAAAGTTACTAAGTCTAAGAGCATAATGAGCCCATATTATATATATATATATATATATATATATATATATATATATATATATATATATATATATATATATATATATATATATATTATAGATATCGCTATAAATCACTCACTCTTAAGAAATTTATGGGGAAAATACTAAACAGTAGGGAAGTTAGAGTATGTAATAAAAATAAAGAAGAAAAGTGAGTTTTGACCATGAACAGTCTCACCCTCTTTCAGGGATGGGCTGTAATGTGTCCCATAGGACTACACATGGCGGGGTAGAAAATGTTTTCCCATCTTAATCTCAAGTTTCAATCTACCTCCAGCTAAGTTACTTTTGATCCTTCTCTGGCATAAATACCTGAAATGAAAATGATCTCCCAGTCTGTCCGACGACCAAAGCTGCTGGCAGGCAGTGGAACTCACCGTTCTCACTTAAGCTGGACCCACGGTGCCCCTAATACCAGACTCCGCCTAGCAGTAAAATGCAAACAAAACCAGTAGCAAAATAAGGTATGCCCAGCAGGAAAAAAATTGGTTGGACAGTATTTTTCTTTGACTCATTATCACCCCCTCTCTCTCATACATTTTATTGTCTCCAGTAGCTTAATAAAAATCAGTTTAATCAGTGAATCTATTATCCCAATGTGTAATTCTTTGACAGTGCATAATGTAATTCTAACCCACTGATAGCAAGTGAGTAGAGTAAAGGATCTCTCTCCAATTCTTGCATTGATTCAGTTACTGAGAGTGTAATCTCAGTGTTGAAAAACTTGGAATTGTCTCATTTCCAGGAGTGTTATTAAAGTGCCGTTACCACCCTAGCAAGCTTCTGTGTTCCTGATTGCCTGAAGAAATATGCTACTGGGACTGATAATAAATCTTGCCTAGCAGCTTAGGGGACCACATGCAAGTGCCCAGTATTTGTAATTGTGACTCATTATCTAATTCACTCAATCATTGCTGTTGTGTAACTTCCCAGTTGATTTATTTAGTGAAAGTGTCTAGTCTTCCTTGGTAATTTGGTAATTTCTTCCATGCTGTGATTGTAAATAATAAATTACTGTAAAGAAACCCACTTTCGTTTGGTGACCTACCATTTATTTGTTTTTCTTTCATTACTTTAGTTTATGGGCTTACGGAGGGTTTTTATAAGTCCAAGATTATAAACTTAAATAAAAAAACTGCAGTCATCTGCTCGTAACTCAAAAAAAAAAATATATATATATATATATATATATATATATATATATATATATATATATATATATATATATATATATATATATATATATATATATACACACACACACACACACATATATATACATATATATATATATATATATATATATATATATATATATATATATATATATATATATATATATATATATATATATATATATATATATATATATATATATATATATATATATATATATATATATATATATATATATATATATATATATATATATATATATATATATATATATATATATATATATATATATATATATACATTCACAAAATATTAAGCCATAAATGTCATTTAATATCCAAGTCACCCTACCTCGGGGGTAAACTTGCACCCAAAGGGAAAAATAAACGATAAGTGCTCGAACTGCCACTTGGTTGGGAAACAACAACGTACATTGACTTGACCATTTAGCCATCAATTCACCTATCTTGATGATTCAGTGGTCAAATGGGACTTTGCTGAACGAATCTGAAGCTTTAACTATTTTCGGTGTAACTTTTGACTCACATCTTACTTTTGAGAAACATTTAATGAAAGTGTCAGCAAATGCCTTGCGAAAGTTAGGTCTCGCACCTAAGGGCTCTTATATTTATAACAGTAATAAAACCAGTACAACCTGTTTTAGGTCATTGGTCCTCCTGTTCTCCGGTGTGGATGTCTGCTTCTGACAGAGATTTATCTCTTTTAGACTGAGTTGTTCCTGGTGGTAGGCTTACGTTACCTAATATTAGCAGTTATGACTTGGACCTTTGACGGGTGGTCTCTTGTTAGTCAAGTTTTCTTAAGTTGTATCTTAGTAGAGATTTTGCACGTTCACAATTGATTACCGATCCCCTTCTCCTGCCGAGAGCAACCAGATTTATTATACAGCAGCACCAATATGCAGTAAATATGCCTCGTTGTCGAATTTCTTATTTCCAGAGGTCCTTTATTCCTCGCACTGTAGGACTGTGGAACAGTCTCCCTGAAGATGTCGTGCAATTAGAACTGAAGATGCAATTGATTACTACCCTAATGCAATACTCCTTGCATTCTGATAATCTACTTACATTGTTTATCTATTTATTTATTAATTTGTTACTTTTTTTTAATTTTTTAATAAGTGATCTCCTTTTTCTATGTTTCCCTTTACCTCCCGTTATTTCTTTCACAAATGAATACCACGTTCCGTGGAACTAGAATTTCAAATCAGTGGCCCCTGTAATCTTGTTCCATGTGCATGGGGTTCATCTTCTGGATAATAATGATAATTCGTAGTTGTTTTCCAACCAAGCGGCGCAGTCGAATCCACTGCCGACAGTATATCAATTATAATTCTCTTTGGTAAATAGATATAATGGGTTGGATATTAAACGACATTAGTGGCTTGATATCAGTGGATGTAAAAAATGTTACAATGTATGTGACAAAAAGTTCTCTTATATATATATATATATATATATATATATATATATATATATATATATATATAATCATGAAGCTACAAATGTCGTTTAATATCAAATTCACGCTATTAAAGAGTATCTCCGATGGAGAATTATCACGAAGGGGAATTTATATAAGTGATAAATGAACAGAGTACCACTGGACGCGAACCCTTGACATGGACCCATTCAACGACTCCAGTGGATGATTACCACGCGCCATCAAGAGGTATAAATCATTACCGAGTCTGCTGTACTGTTTTTTCCGTCGTGAGCGGGAAATTGTACTTAGCCTCGGCAATGACCCACCTTAAACATATGATAGTTTATTTGGTACGTTTGGAACAGCAGCTCTTATTATGAAATTTTTTATATCAAAGTGATTATATATAATCATGAAGCTACAAATGTCGTATTTAATATCAAATTCCGCTACCTCGATATATCCGATGGAGAATTATCACCGAAGGGTAATTTATATAAGTGATAAATGAAAGGTACCACTGGGATGCCAGAACCCTTGACATGGACCCATTCAACGACTCCAGTGGATACCAATATCAAGAGCCTATATAAATCATTACCGAGTCTGCTGTACTGTTTTTCCGTCGTGATAGAAAATGCCTAAATAAAAATGAAATACCTCATATGATAGTTCGTTTTTTAAATTGGAACTGATTTTGCAGCTCTTATTATGAAATTTTTTATCACACCGTGATTTATATACAATCATGAAGCTACAAATGTCGTTTTAATATCAAATTCAAAAAAACCTCAAAAGTATCTCCGATGGAAATTATCACCGAAGGAAGACTTATAAGTGATAAATTTGAACAGGTACCACTGGGAGGTAACCCTCTGACATGGACCCATTCAACGACTCCAGTGGACGCTACCACCGCGCCATCAAGAGAGGTATAAATCATTACGACGAAAACAGTCTGCTGTACTGTTTTTTCCCGTCGTGAGCGGGGAAATTGTACTTAGCCTCCAGGCAATGACCCACCTCCCGCTGGTGATAATTCTCCATCGGAGATACTCGAGGTAGCGTGAATTTGATATTAAAACGACATTTGTAGCTTCGTAAAAATTGTTTTATAAATCACGGTGTGATAAAAAATTTCAAATTAAAGCTATAAAATTTCCAAATGTACCAACGAACTTCATGGCGGAGGTGGGTCATTGCGAGCTAAGAGAATTTCCCCGCTCATTTAGGGAAAACAGTACAAGATCGGTAATGATTAACCTCTCTTGATGGCGCAGGTTTTTTGGAGTCGTTGAATGGTCCATGTCGGGGTTCGCGTCCCCAGTGGTACCTGTTCATTTATCACTTATATAAATTCCTTCGGTGATAATTCTCCATCGGAGATACTCGAGGTAGCGTGAATTTGATATTAAACGACATTTGTAGCTTCATGATTGTATATAAATCATGGTGTGATAAAAATTTCATAATAAGAGCGCTGTTCCAAACGTACCAACGAACTATCATGGCGGAGGTGGCCATTGCGGAGGCTATGTTCCCAGCTCGCGACGGAAAAAACAGTACAGCAGACTCTCTCGATTTATACCTCTTGATGGCGCGGTGGTGAGCGCCCACTGGAGTGGAAAAATCGGGTCCATGTCAATGGTTTCGTTTTCT
>NC_089781.1:33281747-33329247 GCF_040412425.1 Macrobrachium rosenbergii
AATGTTTCTTGTGGCCTCATTGTTCATACTGATCATTCACATAAAATAAAATATTATACTTGCTTAAACTGTAGATTAGGTATTTTTATAATTGCTTTAAAATTGCCTGTATTGATCCAAAGTGTTAACAATATTCATAGTATTGAGTCTCAATACAGGTTTTATAATGAATTATTTCTTGACATTGTTTATCAGATTTTGTGTGTGTGTGTGTGTGTGTGTGCTAACAGAAAGAAGAATCTGGGAAAATATATAGATATTTATGCAATAACATGAAATATAAAATAATTCATTATAAAACCTGAATTGGAGACTCAGCACAGTAAATATTGTCAACACCTGGATTAATAAAGGTAAATATTAAAGTAATAATTATAAAACTACTTAATCTACAATTCAAGCAAGTATAATATTTTTTCAGGTAAACGATTAATAACAATAGTGAAATCACAAGAAACATTAAGATATTCGTAAGCCAATCTGTTGCCATTTTTTCATATAAGAGGAAAATGTGAATATTCATTCTGGATACAAGGTCAAAATTTAAGTGTCCAAGCTATTTGCAACATAGACATAAAATTAACTACAGATTACTCTAGATCGATAAAAGTCATATCATTCGTCTATATTTCAAGTCTTCTTGTTCCAAGATATTTTACTGCTTCTTCCTTTTTTTCGTTCTTAACTCTTTTGCCCATTTATTCGTATTCTTTTCGGTAAGATTATGTCATTTTTGGCTCGTTCAACGTGTAAATGATCGCCAAGGATTACGTATAATGATATTAATTCAGTTTCATGCTTTACTTGCAAAAACAGCAAGAATATTAGCAATTTTTCTAGCAAGAAATAAGTTTAAAAATCATAAACGGAGAACTAATCGATTGTCATTGGATTTTATCTTGACTTAGATCACGATAGACAACCAGAAAGATTTCTTTTATAAGCCTCTCCCGGGACTATTGCTAAATGTTTAGATTTAGTGTCGGATTAAAATCCCATAAATTCGTTGGTGCAAAGCTTCACGGAGTTATCATTAGAAATTATGTGCATGGCGGCGCAGGCATTGACAAAGGAAGGACTACCTATAGTAATCGCGTAGAATGTAACGGAGACTCAAAATGCATTTCAAATCAAGGTACTGAGTCGCACAGGGTAAACACGGATCATATTGAAAGTAATGCCACTAGACAAAATTCACTCTTATTTGATGGGGAATATTATGACTCGTTATTTTATATACAACGATTAACCAGGCCACCAGGTTTAGATGTTCACTGATAAGCAATCATTCATTCTCTGTAAAGATAAAAATAGTAATTGTCATCTGCAGAGTTTTACCGCATCAAACGATAGTCAGTTCCAGGACCTGTCAAATGGTATACCATAGAATGCAATTTCATAAGGCATATTCCACCCATGAAAGTTGATAGAATCAAACTGATAAAAAAACAGGTTTCATTTCTTTTATTTTCCTAAATGGTAGCCAAGTCAGGAAATTCCAAAATCTTATGAAAAAGACCCGGAAACCTGAAAAGCCATTTATTTGAAAACGACGCAAATAATAGCATTACAAGCGCGTCTGTTAAATGCAAAAACCAGGCTATTTCCTTCCCAGGATATGGAAGCCTTTCTTTCGTTCAGTTATTGCACTGGTGTTGCAAGGTAAAGTCGAGTGAAATGCCAACGTCGTTATCCCTTCAATGATACTGTCAGGACACTATTCTTCCATCTTACCGGTCCCGAAACAATTCGGATGAAAACCTCGGCCATTTGACAAACACATCGGTTCCGAATCCTTTGGGGAAATGGTACTCAGCCTTATATAAGAAAGGTTAGATTAAGAAGGCAGAGATATTCAGGCAAAGGGTCTGAGGAGCCTGATATCAGCCCCAAGAACTGGCATAATTCCCAAGCCTGTAAGGAATTGGGAATTTGTTTAATATGTTTATTTTTATAAGGTATCTTTTACTTTTCCCGTTCCTTTCTTGCAGAGATGCACTGAATTGTTTTCCTGATGCATCATTCGATTTTCAGTGAAGGCAATCTTTTATTTCACACAAGGAACTCAGGGTGTACTGAGGTAAAAATAAAAAAAGTTAATGTAATCCATGGATTTGTAAGTAACTTTAGTTTTGTAATGTAAATTCTTATTCAAATTCACAAAGATCTTTACAAGGAATGTAGTAAATAACTCCAAATATTTATATTAGGAATTTAAAGTACCTTTGCTGCATTTGCTTTCGAATGTCTGCAATTAATAAAGATTCAATCGTGGATGCTAATAAACAAACGGAAAGCCTAAAATCTGCTCCAAACACAGGCAGCTAATTAAAATTTTATAATTCCGTATGCTTCGTTTATCATATTTTTAATATCGAAACTAAAGAAGAAAAAGTGTTTCGATTTTGGATGCATGTAAGCTTTATATATCATTTCTTATCATCTGGAGTTGAGTTAAGGAAATTTACAAACAATGATTCATTACTGAATAAAGTTTTCTCATGTGTATTTCAAATTCGAAGAGCCTTCAGAAAAACGAGAGAAGATCCAGAAATTTCCTCACCCATGCGGAAGTGTAAAGTGTGAGTGTATGGAAAGCGCGCTCGTCTCCCTAATGGCTGGACGAGCAATTTATTGTACTAGCTACCTGCCGAGGTCACATAAGCAAAATGTAAACCCAAATGGCGGTGTAATGCTGCTCCCCAGAGTTATTATGCGGCCTTCTATGAGCGAGTCAGCGGTCTAAATTTCCCCTGCCCGTTTCATTTATGTTCAGCTTCCGTACGTTAGCAAGGCCGGGATTGGTTCAGGGAGGGATAAATGTAGAATTATTTATCTACTTTTTCTCTCTCTTGGTTCCTTTTCGCATCATCCATCGACCCCTCTTCGTCAATAGCTGTATTTGCTTAAGAGGACTCACTCAAAATTCATTTTACCAGTAATTAAATTGGAATTCCTTATCATCAAGAAGCAGGATTTTGCATAAATCGTTATTTTCGATACTTTTTCTAAACACTGTTTTTTTCTGCGTTTTTTTTTCTTTAGGATGTTGTTTGATCTCATGAATATTTTATTATCTTGGAACTATCTCTCTCTAATCTTAAGGTTTCATTTATTATCGTCTAATGAATTCCCATTGGAATAAGCAAAAAAATCGGTTTGATATCAATGTACATATTAGTACTCACACACATATCTGCCCATACACACACACACACTTTATATACATATAAACACAAGCACACATATTATTTATATATATATATATATATATATATATATATATATATATATATATATATATATGTCATATGACAAACCTGATATCTATATGCTATATATATTTATTGTGACAAGTGTCAGTGTCTGATCTTCAGATTAAACCTGGTATCTAAGTGCTTGATATTTGATTACCAAACTTACCATTTATTCAACAATTCGACAGCCAGACACCTGAACTCCCATCACACATACAAAACGACTGATTTCTCTAAAGGCAACAGTGATCCCCCTTAAAAAACTTATCAATCATGAAGCAGAATAAGTTCATTAAAACAGGTGTGAGTAAAATCAAAGGCATCACTCCAATAACATTATAAAAATCAAGTATTTTATTTCCCTGTTCGAGCTCACTTCAATTTCTTGAAGGAAATATCTCACTTATCCTCTATATCTAATTCCAAGCAAAATTACTGGTGGGTCAATAAATGAAACTCTGATATAACAATTTCAACACCAAAAATATCAATTACGTTACAACAGGACATATGAGGTCCCGAGAGAGAGAGAGAGAGAGAGAAGAGCCGCATCTCTTCCAGCACGGCTATGTGGTCTCAGAATGATGCTCTCTGTATGGGCGTCAGATACATGGCTGCCCATACGAGTGCGTGGACAGGTTTAGACGAGATTTTTATTTTAAAACTCTTTAAAAACGATAATTAGAGAAAGTGGAATTACAGTTAATAATAATATTTATTATTACATAGTTTCGGAACAAAAAGAATCTCTAGTTACTATAATAAAATGAAAGATATTGTCTCATGGAAATTCCTTTTTATATACCGTACAGGGGTTTAACCACTTTAACTTTACGCTAACTCTCTATGGCATTTGCACATCTGAATACAAAATTATAGGGTACACAACAATACACATACACACACGACCCCTAAGGAAGACTACTGCATTATAAAAGCCACAGCATAAGAATATGTGTGTATGTAAGTATATACACGATATTCCATTTTGTGCAGCTTTTAGACTTTTCATCTTGAGCGTGATGGCTCACACAGCGCTACTATAAAAATAGAGCAATCGCATTACAGGATGCTTAATGCAGCCACTGTCTCTATTTTTGCAGACGATAGGCAGGCTGTTTTAACAAATTAATAAAGACTTGAATTTTTGTCACTAGTGCTTTCTGCATTTTCATCTGGGAATTTAAGAATATCTTCATCTAGTTATTTTCAGTCTATACTCAAACTCTCTTCATTAAAGTAAGTTTGCTGTTGCCTCATGACAATTCTTTGTTTGTGGGGACTTCTCCCACATTGTGTTCGCTTTAATTAAAAGATCAAGAATGCCAGGCGCATTTTAAAAGCGGATATCTGTTCCGAGATAATTAATGCCATTTTAAACCAAGTTGTTTCTGTAAATTCTTGAAGTCTTTTCACGATAAATAATTTCCCAGCTCGTTTCTCCGCCTCTGTTATAAGGAAAGGAAAACATAGTCGAGATATTATCATCAAATGATATTTTTCATATCATTAAATTGATTCGATTATGTTTTAAATTATCTGCTGAGACTTGTATGAACAATTATATTTATAAAGTAGTTAAAGTTTTTGTTTTTTTTGAGTTTTACAAGTGGCTAAAATTATCTTTTTCCTTATTTTCTTCACTCTGAAAATTGTTACAATCAGATCAACAACTAGTTAAAGCCGTTTAGTCCAGAATTATTTGGGAGAAATATCTGTCCAACAGGTCTTCAGATATGACACTTCATCAGCCAATTAAGCCTTTCATTACAAGGATGCCATAACTTATCTTTCATAGATCCAAAAGCGACTTGAGAAATTGTAGCTAAGTAGTACAAGGGATATCTTCATTAACTGCTGCATACATACATGCATATGTGTTTTATGTGTTCATGTGTATACAGTACGCTTGATTGTTTCATTTTCAAACACAAAAATCAGTATGAAGCATTGATCATCAGTGACACAGGAATAAAAGAATAAAGCAAAACATGCTTAGTTAAAAATTATGCTCTCAGGAATAGTATAGACTTCTTTTTTATGCAGATCGCTTCAAGTCAACGCAATATTCCAGCAAGAAAATGCAGGAAGACTTCAAGAGGAAAGCGGGTCCCAGTGGCACGTAGTGTCGACGTTATTTGGGCTTTTATGTCGCCAAGAGCAGTTTTCTTCAGAAGGCTGCAGCAAGTTTTGATGAGTCTGGAGGATGAAAGATTTCTCATATCTTCTGTAAGTTTTTGTGTTTTTCTCTCTCATCATCACAAAGCTCTACGGAAGCAATACTATGCGCCGGTGAGAAAGACTCTTAGTTGTATTAACTTGATGTGAGATTTCTTATGCACACACACACACATAAACACACACACACACACACACACCACACACACACACACACACGAGCATATATATATATATATATATATATATATATATATATATATATATATATATATATATATATATATAATCCAACGTAGGTAAATCATGGAGTTAAAGATATACACGATATGTTTGTCATCTGTGTATGCGTGACTACTTATAAATACTATACATTATGCATATCTAGTATTCATAAGGGAAAATCGTTTCTAAAAATGACTAAGCCTTTTTGGGAACTTTTTGTACATTCAAAAAATTGCCATCAGCCACATTATAAAACCCAAAACACTTCATTAACAAGAATTATTCATGAACACCTGAAAAGTTATTTTCATTTCTCTAAACCACAGGAATCTTTCAAGGGTGATACCTGTTTCATTAAACACCACATCAAGTATTCTCAAAAGTAATATGAAATTTTACAAGTATCGGAATATCTTTAGAAATCCTTTTAATATACAAATGATGATAGACTGTCTGTGCTCCTGGACCTGGACTGGGCGCACGACATAATTTCATTCAACTAGCCCACCGCTAATTCTCTTTTGCTGTTCTGGTTACATACATAGGCTAAAGTGGAACATGATTTCACAACGTCTTAATGAGGAAATGTTTTGGAACATTTCTAGGCAATCTGAATATAATTACGTATGTTGTTACGCTCGTTTTGACTATGAATTCAAGTGGGAACACTTATCATTATTATTTTCAATTATGAATTTAGAAACTCTTTGGAATCAACTCTTTTCCTACCAACTGATTTCTTTTCTTTTGAATTAACAGGTTCTGATGTTGATAACCCTTTATTTTGCCTTTTATATTTAGTAAAGAAATAATTTTCCCCCACCATTTAATAAAATGCACAAATAAACAAAACCATAGCAACGTTCATGAATGCCTATTTACTTCTTCTAGGCATTGCCTGCCACTCTTCGCCATTTGTCTTCATTGTTTGTCTTCTTTGCGTTTTTTTTTTTTTCAGCATTGTTTCGTCTTGCCACGAAGTCTTTTTGTGACTATGTATTTTCCTTGGCACTTGTACCTGAACCCCGATGAGGTGTAGAAATACATGAAAGAGCTTGGTTCAAGTCATTTCTTTTCACCCTTCTCCTGGCTGAATGCAAGTATATATATACTTATAAATATACGTATAAATAAATATACATACACGCAGACACATACTATATATATATATATATATAATACATACATACATATGTATATATATATATATATATATATATCTTTGTGTGCGTGTGTGTGTATATATATAATATAATATATATATATATATATATATATATATATGTGTGTGTGTGTGTGTGTGTGTCTGTGTGTGTGTTCAAAGTCAGGTGGGAATAAACTTACCATAAGAATGCTGTTCTGACTAATTACCTGGACTGATAGAATATAACAAGAGAAAAATAAGCTGAAGGCCTTACTGGAAAGGGGTTTTGGCGATGAACTCTTAGGTTAACTAAAAAAAAAAAAAAAAAAAAAAATCGTATTTGCAATGAAACAATCAGAAGATAGGGCGAATTAAGACAAGTAAATGGGGTCCTACTGGAACACAAAATATGAGGAAAAAGATATTAACTGAGGTGCTTGGGGTTCCACTTCAATGGGCACCGCGGACTGAGCTGCAATGGGGTTTCCACGGCAATGAAAGCACAATCAAAGCACAGGGTCACAGCCAATAGAACTCCGCTCTGCAAAGGAGGATGCATACGATTCCTTGGAGAATTACCGCAGTTAAGAGTCCAAGGTTGCGCTGAGGGCGCCAAGGCTCCTCGGGTATAAAACACAGTTGAATCACTGATGACACAAGTTAATAAGAAAGTCAATACGATACACTTTCAACAGTAATGTATTAAAAGAATTTGTCCCAGAAAACTTTAAAGGCTTCCTCATTTCTCTCTCCATTTCCATCCATAGGAACCTTTCACCTAACCAGACACTGCCTTACAAAACCTGGTCAACTTTTCAATCATCTCATCAATAAGCTGAAGCATTTCACTTGCATTCTCATCAACTCCTGATTGTATTTTATTCTTCACCTTTTGAATTATCTTCCTTTAACCAAATCCTCAACAGTCACTTCCACTGGCATTCTCTAACTTACACTAAAAACTAACACTCTTTCGTCACTCAACTCCGCCTCTCTTCTGTTCTTTATATTTATCAGATCTTTAAAATATTCGTCCTGTTGGCCAAGAAATGCATTCACTTCCAGCAATGCCTCTCTATTTTCATCGTTTACTTGGAGGTTCGTTGATTTATTTACTTTTTGTATCCAAGTACTTCTATGTAGCACAAATTCGTAATCTTGATAAAGTTCTTGCTTAAATGCACTAATCTGTTCTTACTTCTTACCTGCTTTATCTCTCTAAATTTCTTCTTGATCACCCTAGTTACTTTCCCCCTTAAATAGCTACATGCTCGTCTCCTCTCTCATACACTTTTAATTCAAATAATCTTTTTTTGTCTTAACTAAACCTCTTATTTAGTCATCCTTCTGTTTACCGTTTTTATTCCTTCCTCCAACCATCCTGTGCCCCCAAAAGACTCCCCCCGTCCCAATGACACCATCGTCGAATTTTATATGCTCCTTATACATACCCTCTTCTGTTGTTATATGGTGACCAAATTTGTTCGAAGCCTGGTCTTGGTTTATGCACTTTTATATGTAATTTCCATTGAGTATGGAGTTATCCAAAGATAATATGGATTCCCCATTAATGGTCTTTTGAGGATTAAGTGTTAAAAGTAAGTAATTAAATGTATAAAAATGTTGTGTGTCAAATTGTCAAACTCATGAGTGTGTGTGCATATACATGTGTATATATACATGTATGAGTGAGTGTATGCTAAAATTTAAATGTTAATTAACTGATTTATATGAATATTATGTTCCTGTTTGCACGTGGGGGGCGTATAATCTGTTTAACGAAATAAAAAATGTTAAATTGCCACAAAAATAAATATATGTTAGCCTCTAATTCTACACATTATACGTGTCATATTTCTTTCTGAAATTAGCTACCGAAAGAGAGGAGTATTGGAATTTAAGGAGCAAGCTTATCCCTGTACGGTTTAATAGTTAACATGGGTCCTTCGCTGTGTGTGTGTGTGTGTGTGTGTGTGTGTGAGAGAGAGAGAGAGAGAGAGAGAGAGAGAATATCTAGTAAAGTAAATCGAGCAACTGCAATTCCCATGCCAAGTTACCTTAGAATTTGAAGAGACGATGCTGTAATAACTTGATATTTCCATTGTGGTGTCTGAAGATTCGTTATAACACTTAGATATCTGTCAGAACTGTTTCAGCGTAAGTGGATGTATGAGGTCATACCAGTTTCCAAACGAAATGGAAGGTTATAAGACATGAACAAACAGCCTCCTTTCTATTATGTTGCCGTGAAATGGAACGCATCAACAAAGATTTAAGAGGGAAATTGCCTATACGAATAAAATAAGGGAAAACTATCTAAAATACAGTTCTCCTCTTCCTCATCCCTTCCCAGTTTATTTCATCTTTATGGAACGAGTTCTCAAGACTGAGAACAAACTAACAAACTCGCGATTGCAAACTTCCCTCACGAGAGATGCAGGATAGGAAATCTTTCATAATAAAAACCTGGGAAGTATTCCTTAATAATTGAACGGAGAAAAACAAATCAAAAGACTAATTAGATATTGTCAGTACCTGGAAAATTTGGTTAAACTCTAAAGGAAAAATAAAATTAGAAGTGAACACTTTATGCATATGTTTGTTAACAATACAAAATAATTTGTGAAATAATTTAGACTATTGCAATGAGAATACTTAAAAAATTTAGCGACTAAAGTGAAACAGTTCTGATAAATATTTCATTGATATGATGACTTCAGACACAAATACTTGAAAATTTCAGCGCTATACACACACACACACACACACACACACACATATTATATATATACTTGTATATATATATATGTATATTTATATATATATATATATATATATATGTATATATATATATATATATATATATATATATATATATATTTACTATATATATATATATATATATGTATATATATATATGTATATATATATATATATATATATATATATGTATATATATATATATATATGTATGTGTATGTATGTATGTATGTATGTATGTACACACTGGAATGGAGGTAAATGCTATAACGGAATAAAGTTCATAATAAACGAATAGAGAACTTCCTTCCTATTTCCTGGCCTGAAATGGGGAACTAAAAAAATATATTTCTTCCCGAACAAATTTACTGATTTCATTCCATGTAAAATTGACGAAGAAAATTAAATAAATAGCTGTAAAATCCATTTTACTCTCTTCACCCCTATTAAAATCAGAACCAGTTACTCTATCAGGGCGGAAGGCAGAAAGCCTTGTAGAAAATTATAATTATGTTATGGGTATATATATATATATATATATATATATATATATATTTATATATATATATATATATATATATATATATATATATATTTATATATATATATATATATGTATGTATCTCTCTCTCTACTCACTATATGTATGTATGTATATATATATATATATATATATATGTATGTATGTATGTATATATATATATATATATATACGAATATTGTATTGGAGGTGGACAGTTTGAGTTTGACAGAATCTTACGCTGCTAATTCTCACTTCTGAATCCTTACTAGACTGACCTATGTAAAAGAAAGATGGTCAAGCATACAATTCAATATATATGTTGTTGTTTTCCCTTGGGCTATTTTTCTTAACATTCTTATTAGCGTTTTATTATAGGAAAAAACCAAATTCACATTAAAAGATATTAACAATGATTTTATGGTTTCAAAACCAACAAAATAAGGTAAGCAAAGAATGCTCTCAGGGTTTTCTTTCTCCATGTTACTTTCACTATAAAACTTTTTTTTGGCTTTATTATAGCAAATATCTAATATATGTAAAGGATAACATAAACCTGTTCATATTTTTCTTGTGTATTTGATTTATTGATCCAATTTTGTGCGCGCGCGCGCGTGTGTGAGTGTGTGTCATTTTGATTTACAATGGTCGACTCGAGACAAAGAATGAATCCTTGGTCACCAGCATTGCAGTATTCCCATCAGCCTCTATCCATCACTCGCTTGACTGCTATTATTCTCCTTCCTTTCCAATACTGTTCACTCCTTGTATCCATCATTAAGAACGTTCTCTTCCTTCTTTCAAGCACTTCAGGATTCCTGCTCTCATCTGCCTTTTAAACTATTTTTTCCACATAACCTCCGACATATCTTTCCACACACTTTAAACCTTTCTCTGTGCATCTTTGATGCCTCGTCATTCTCTCTTTCAGACTTTCTCGCAACATACAGCGCAGACAGTTCATCTTAATAGTTCAACCTTTGTGTATTCGTTCGCATTCAACATCAGCATGAATTTCATATAACAAACTGGCTTAACAGTTCCTTCATACATAGTAATACTTCTTCCAAGACTCTAATTATTATTTCATCTTTTTGCACATCCTGCTGCCTTCCCATCATATTCTTCCATTCTTTCAACATACATTACAGTTATTGCTCATCATTCTAGATTTCAATCAGCTGCATAACTTACCCTACTCTATCAATTATTCATTTCAGTGTTAAGGCCATGTTCTTTTAAACCTCTTTCATACAGCTATCCCAAACGTCAGGTATTTCATACTCTACCCTAACATATTTTCCACATAATTTTACTTCCATGGTTCTCATAGCACAGCTCATAAATATATATAAACTATTCATGGGAAAATAATATGCCCTTGTCTAGGATAGCCTTTTGCGCCAAATCAGTTACGAACAATTCTTTTTTAATTTTCATCATTGAATTAAAAATTTTAACTTACAAAATTCAAAAAAGTTTTCTGTGGATATCACAAAAAGATTTCATTCTTTATCATTAAATTAAATGAAATACAGATAGAAGCGAATCTATCAGTTCAAAGTGATTAATTTCAGATAGTCTATCCAAATTCTGAGGAAAACTATAGCATCGATCAAATCCATCAAATATAGAGCAGATATAAATCATATAAGAAGCTCACAAATGTTCAGTATGATTTCTCCATTTCAAAATGGGTCAGAGGAAAGACATCTCATTCCTAAGATTCTTAATTCAGTTTCTGCAGGTGCCTTACTAGGCAGAGAGAGAGAGAGAGAGAGAGAAATAGGGCAGAGACTTCAGGACTGAATTTCTCAGGGACAGTATCGGTGTACTTATACAGTTAAGATAACCAACATAAACAATTTTTCCTAATAAACTTCATTCATGAGGTACACTGGCTGTTCATGCTTAAAAAATATTTACTTATCAATTATCAGTAACGTTAGAAATGTACTTGCTAACAAATTTATAATTACAATCTGTTTGTGGATTTTTGTTGTTTGAGGTCTATATTTTGAATTTTTATGCAACTTAGACGTTATAAAAGTACGGAAACTTAAAAATACGTTATTAAAAAGACTAGAACACGCTTTACAAAGACAGAAAAAATACCATAAAACCCATAGCCAGCATGAAAAACGAAATGAACTGCTTTCCATTATCTATTAATATCCTAAATTCATTCCTAGTGAACCTGAATCAGCAAATACTCATAGTTGAAGAGTTAAGTTATTATTATCAGGTTGTCATCTCCAAAAAGCAAAATTAAGATCCTATTTCGTTCTGAGATGAAGAATAACGAGGTATATATACATATATATATATATATATATATATATATATATATATATGACATTTTTATCATACAGAAAGTGATTTATATACGATCATGAAGCTACAAATATCGCTTAATATCAAATCCACGCTACCTCAGGAATATCCCCGATGGGGAATTATCACCGAAGGGGAATTTATAAGTGATAAATGGACGGGCACTGCCGAGTCTCGATCCCACGACACACAGACGCGCATCCAGCGAATCCAGTCGACGCTAACCACTGGGCTATCAGAGGTAACATATTCAATAAGTTAACGCCAGTCTGGTGTACTATATTTACCCGTCGAGAGTCGAAATTGGCCTTGCTCGGCATTAACCACCTCTGACCATGATAGTTCATTGGCGTACGTTTGGAACACGCAGCTCTCTTGATAGCTCAGTGGTTAGCGTCGACTGGATTCGCTGAATTAAATCTGTGTATCGTGGGATTGAGACTCAGCATTGTAAATCCATTTATCACTTATAAATTCCCCTTCATTGATAATTCCCCATCAGGGATATTCAGTAGCGTGGATTGATATTAAGCGATATTTATAACTTTAAGTCATATATATATATATATATATATATATATATATATGATTGTAAGAAATAGATATTTATGATATGGATTTTCATATGAACTTTAGACTTCACTGATGTTCATTATCCATTTAATAGATATAAAACCTGCTCAGTACTAAACAAATAAGAAACTTCATATGTGCAGTATGTAAAATAAATTTGCTATAATTACAGATGCTGTGTGTATCGTTATCCATGGTCATATGTGCATATAAAACATTTAGATGTAGTTTTGTATATATATATATATATATATATATGTCTCTATAATTCCGTGGTTGGGCAGTGGCAGGAGTTCTCATTACCATTCAAGAGGACCAGGGTTCATATATATATATATATATATATATATATATATATATGGTGTGTATATACAAGCTACTTCCTGATTTAGGTGCACAATATGGATATAATTATCTCTATAATTACAGGCATAGTGTGAATCAACATATATGGTTATTTCCTGAGAATACGTACATATGAAAGATTAATGTATATAAATAACCTACTTACTCTTTTACTGGATGTTTTCTATTTTTTTTTTTTTTTTTTCCTGAATAACCGCCTCTGTGCAAAAGCTTCTACAATATCTGCCTACTCCATGCTCTATACAGAAGACATAGAGTTGTTGAGAGCTCCTAAGCCCATTACCATTCACGTACATCTTTCTCCACCTCCTCTGGACATCAAGACAGAAGCTTTCAATTCTTCTTGATGCCTTCTATCCACATCACTTTCTAGTTCCTTCCCGAGAGAACGATAAAATCATTACCAAGTGTTTTCCATCTCCACAGCCACATGACGGCGCTATAAAGTCTCATAATGGCTTCCGATTCTGTGAGAATCACTTATAATAATTATGTCTATAAGCGGAATAGAGACCTCTAAAAACGTGTATTCTTTCCCTTACTGATTCATGAAAAAATTGTGAATCATAAACAATTTGCTGAACTATATTGCAACATTTTTGGAAAATTCAATTCTAAACAATCTTCAATTATCGTCTTATTTTAAAGTAAAAGGAGAAAATGAGTCTACAAAATACCTCTTAAGTAATACCCCTTTTTCTCTTAATCTTTTTGACATCAATTATCGTGGAAATACTTTTAGAAAAATGTGTATGTTGCAAGACAAAGCGAGTTTATTTACATAAACAATCCATTCTTCATATCCTCAAGGTGTTAGCTTTGCCGTTTTGCTGCGGGCTTTCATGAATTTCATTTTTTTTTTTTTTTTACCTTTTCTTTTTTATGGGTTAATTCATCCCCTAGCCCACCTCTCTACAACAGGATGCTTTACAAAGTTCCGTCATAGCCATCTAAAATTAATTTATATGCTGTTAGAAAAATGCTCTTGTCAAGCACAGCTGTTATAATATTTCTGTACGATAAATTTTTCTGACAGCCCGTACATGTGGGTAGAATGCAAGTGCAAAACTTTTCCTTTCCTTCTGCCCAATGAAATTAAACAGAGATTCTTCATCATTAAAACTGTTCGTGTAATTCAGAAATAACAATTTTAGATCTAATTCTTCACGGTTATCTATCCCAACCTCAGGACAAAATCGTCCTTTTAATCATCGTCTGAAACAGCTCGGAAGGAGTAAAGTTGATTAGGGAGTTCAACTGAGAAATCAGCAAATGGATTTACGTTTAAGCATTTGATGAACTGCTTTTACACCAGGAATTACTAACATTGATAAGAACGGAAATACGAAACATGGAATTCTTCATCATCATCATCATCATTATTATTATTATTATTATTATTATTATTATTATTATTATTATTATTATTATTATTATTATTATTATTATTATTAATGTTCGAAAAAATGCCGTTGCCTTCTAAGGCAACTCCAAAAGCAAGGGCCATTTATGAATAAACGAGAAAAGACTACATCTGAAGAAAGGGGTAAACTAATTCATATAATCCATAACAAATGACGAATTAATTGAATGGCAAATCAATAAAATACAAGTAACTCAAATTTAAGTTATTAGGCAAGGAAAGTAATGGGTTCTTAAGGGGACCTCCAGTTAAGGGACGCAAACGAAGGCAGAGAGAATATTTAGTAGAGTTTCAAGAACAATGCATGTAAGCAATGGTTTGAGACAGTTCTACTGCAAACTAAACTGACGAGAAAAATAGTGTATCAGCTGTTTTCTTTTCAATTATAGATTTTAATAATGCTGCACTTGCCACTTGATAAATATAGCTATACTTTGAAAGTCTCTTTTCATATGAATGTAAATAATAATCACATTTCTGTTGTGAATAAATTGTTTTATTATTCCTAAAAAAATTTCTGGTGTATTTAACAGCGTATTCCCCTAACTAACAAAGAAGTATACAAGAGGTTAAGTAGAAAGAACGAATTAGCTAAATTGCAACGACTGTCCAACAGTAAGACTTTATGTGTGGAAATAAATATGAACTTTATGTGTGGAAATAAATATGAAAAACAAATTTATTTCGCAACCAAGACGGAAATACGCGACCATGTTTTCGGAAACTGTCATTGCATTCCGCTGCTAAACGACGATTCATACGATGCCACAAGCCACTTCTGGTTGTCTAGTTAGTTTTCAGATAAAAAATTAGAGCAAGTAAGCCACAGAAGATGGGAGACATTGCTAAACACAAAAAGTTATTCCTGTCTGGAAAATGCACAGGGAATAGAAGATCAGAACAAAATATAAAGAAAAAGCCGTCTTTTAAAGTAAGTGATGTCCATTACTTTGTGCCTCGTGTACTTCTTCCTTCATGCTTCATATTGCCATTCACTTACCGTCTGTCTGTTTCAGGGCATAAATTTTGTGGTCGTCATATTTCTACCGGTTCCTGAGATGTTGTGATTCTCACTGACTGCTCTAAAAACATAACCTATCGCGCACAAATTGAATTAATTAAGGAGCTTGCAGTAAGGCCTCTGACTTTAGTAAGATATGTTCGATGGAATTTACAATGAAACTTTGGGAATTATTTTCACAAAATTTAATTTCCTAACTTCTGTTGCTAAACGTGAACAACATTACGGTAATCAAATGTGCTTTTGCAGTAATGTTTATAAATGATTAAATTCCAGTAGCAACAAATTAATCAGATTCATCCTGAATGCGTATGCATATGAAATACACACGAACACAAACAGACACACACACACACGTATATATATATATATATATATATAATATATATATATATATATATGTACATATATATATATATATTATATATATATATATATATATATATATATATATATATAAATATATATATATATATATATATATATATATATATATGTAATTACAAATGCCCTGAAATTATGGTTATTGAGTCAAAAACAATGGGTAAAATGGTAAAAAAGCATGAATGATGATGCATCGTTAAATACAAACTTTCATGTAAGAATATAATGTTAGTTCAGGTGCCTACCAATTTTCGTTTATATTGAAACAACCTTTTAATGTCCATCTTTACTGCAACGTTTCTTCTTGAGAAAACATTTTTTGGTTAAACTTTTCTTATTACTGAGTTCATTTTAGTTTGGAAGTTCATCATCAGGATCAAAGGATGCTGAGAGAGGTCCAATAAATCAGATAACGTGAATGCATAGGGTAGTTACTGGCTCATATGACGGGATTTTATATTCCAAGCAATGCAGAAAGGGGTTTCTTGAATGAAAGTATTAAATATCATAGATTCACTTATTCCAAAAACAAACTCACGATTTCATTGAAAGGACGTTTGTAGCTTACTGATGTCGCTCCCACGGAGATGCATAGCGCCTCGATGAACTCACACCACCACATTCTGTCCTGGGATAACTCCTCAAGTTCTCCACAACACTCATCTCCTGCTCCCCGCCTCATTGTCCTCAACCACGTCTCCTTTGGCCTACCTCTGCCTCTTCTATCAAGGGCAACCCACTCCGGTGCATCTCGCACTATTCCCTATGTTCTATGCATGAATCACAGCCACTTCAACGTGGTAACCTAACATACTTATTTACGGTTGCACCTTATTTACTTCTCTAATTCTGCTATATGATATCCTATCCTCAATTAATTCATAATGTTCTTCTAAGTACCTTATTTTCAAATGCTAAGGATTTATTATCTGAAGCCACTGTGCTGTACTATGACTCTTGCACTGAATCAAAATACTCCTAACCATTACCTTATAAATTTTTTTTTTTGTATGCACAGAAAAAATGTTAATATTACAAATATTTTTAAGCATTCCCTCTGCCTGATGAGCCTTTTTTACATTTTCATGAATTCTGTGCTCAGAGAACCAACCTTATCTAAATAAGCACCTAAATGTGTGTGTGTGTGTGAGTGTGTACAGAGAGTCGACGGGTATAAGGTCATAACACGCACACACACATACACACACACACACACACACACATATATATATATATATATATATATATATGTCTGTGCGATATGTGTGCATGCACGTGTGCGATGTTGCGACCCTATGCCCGTCGACTCCTCTCACTGAGTCTATCCTCAAACAAAGGCCTGCTGGGGAATTAAACAATGAGATATAAGGCAGACTTCATTTACAAATTTAAAAAAGAAGTTCAGCAAAAGTACCGTCATGAAATGGTGCAGTTCACACCCCATATAAATCGTGCAACTGGAAATTCTGATTCTGATCAAAACCACTAAATTAATGATTCTAGATTAACCAATACTGTGACTAACACTCTGGTCATCAAATTAAATAAACAGGTCATAATTATTCTAGACCAAAATAAATGTCACATAGTATGTAAAAGCACACCACTTCCAAAATACTCGTCCTCACAGGATGAACCCAGAATTCCTATTAAAAGAAACATATCATATATTAAAACCTGAAATGGTGTTTAAAGAAATCAATATTCAAAACAGAAAATGCACAATGGAGAAAAAAACGGGAAAATGCATAATGGAGGATCAGAGGAGTTTCACTGAGACACAAACTGAGTATTGACACAATGTCTGGAAAAGATATAAGTATTAATTAGTTATCTTACTTACTTCTATGACTTTATATAACGTATCTTCACAGTGGCGGTTCTTAAAGACGGCACAAAGTAAATCACACCTAGCCAAAAAACAAATCCCATAGCCATTGTGTGTTCCTCTCATAATATACCATTAGAGAGTGCACACACACATATGCACTCACTTAATTAAGAACTCCTCCTCGGACGTGTGACAACACCAGTTTAATGTTCAAAGGATCACAACGCTTCCATTTATCTGTCAAATTGCCTCCACCCACAAATGAATGCGTCAGATACCTGCTGTATCTAACTGTGGAAACCTCCAACGTCAACACAAAAACAGCTGCCTCAGATGTACTTCTGACAGGACAGCACATAGTTTGTCCAAAGACTTAATAGAAGCTGGGACCACCTACCCCTGGGTGTCCCAGACCAGTTATGAAAATATCTATCTCAAATGTTCAGCAGGGGATAGCTCCAGAAATCATAGCAAACCATGTGCACTAGATACGAAAGTTACTTGTCTCTTATGCACGATTGTTATTTTCATAAACAATTCATTGTAGAATGCATCACTTCACATCTTGCATTCTTGATGATCTAAATATTCTGGATGGCTTGCGACTGTACAAGCCCATGTTTCTCTTCACATCTTGGTGTAACGATCAACTATCCTGAACAGCTTGCGACCTGAGTCCATGTTGAATCGGCGCCCACAGATCGCTGCGACAAGCAGATGTCTCCCAGCAATGACGGGGACTTGTGGGCGACATCTCTCAAAACCATGGATCCTCTCATGAAGGTGCAGGTGTAGGAAACCTGCAGGCATAACGTAGACAGCTATATCTAACGTATCAGCTGAGGCTCATAGAAGTCATTCATAAGACGCTGCTGCGAGGAAGTGGCTTATAACATAAATTGGTCATGTTGACAGTCAAACCAAAAGGTACCTAGTCTCCTCACTATGCCATACTATTACTGAACCATTAAAACCACCAAGGAAAGTTCGCATGATAAAACTGTGAAACAATTCCAAGTTACTAACTGGAGTTTCCACATTCAACCCCCCTATCAGGTGCACTAACTTTAAGATACTACTCATACAAATTCTTCCTAGTAAAAAAATACCTGAGACTATATAAGATATACTCAGTTCATTAAAGCGATTGCAAAGATCCAAGAGGTAAAATATCTCCCAAAATTCCCCCTTAGAAGCGGCAACCACTGACTTAACCTGAGTTTGATTTTCTGATGACACACATTCCGCTCCATACTCAGTATTCAACAAGGTAGTTTGACAGGAAGGCAAAGCTACCGTAGCATCTAAAACCTGCCCCCACCCTATCAACTTGTGACTGGTAACCCATTTCAAGAAGACCTTAAGGTCTCAAAACCTTCCCGTAATTACTTTTAACTATCCCATGTCATCAAACTTTTACCCTGGTTAGCAAATACTGCCGATACCTGCTTAATTCTCAGCAAATTAGCAATTGACATACTAGGAACCACTCCTGTGAACATAACAACTACAATTACCAACAGCGCAGCCCTCTTACTCCTTCTAGAAGAGAACTGAAAATCAAAACACCTAAATTTGGAAGCCATGTGAAAATCTTCCTAATCCTGTCCCAAACCCTAACCACTATAGCATTCAAGTTCGGTTAGCCAACCCTCTAACAAATCAGACTGATTTTGTCAATATACAACAACCGCCCCCCCCCCCCCCAAAAAAAAAAAAAAATTGCTAACAACAGAGACTTTATTCTGAAACTCTATACTTAAAGATATTGCGTCAGACAACAACTACATCATAATATTCTTACATATTAACTTTTGGGTTGCTCCTTTTTTTCTAAAAATTAGCCCAAGCCATAACTCCCCAAAGCCATGAGAATACAGACTTCAGCATAAAAAAAGAAAAGAAGAATCTAAAACTTATCAGGTCTTGAAATGGGAAAGAAGAAAAACAAACAAACAAACAAAAAAAGAAATCCACATATCTATAAAACTCTATGGTATTTTGCACTTAATTTGAACTAAGTATTGCAAAAAACAAGAGCAAAAAACTGAACTCAGACAATTAAAGATTTGTATACCTCTTAGGACCAACGTCCTCCCCAGTTAAATAAAACAACAGTCACGCCCATTTAAAACCCATTAAAAAAAGAGAGGGAGAGAGAGAGAGAGACAAAAAAATTATCAGAACCACAGTACAACACAGGAACTAACCCATAAGATTCCCATTAACCTGTCTTTTTAATTCTAGATATATGTGTCAACCGAGACACACCCGTATTCTCATCTACAACAACAAATCTATTCCCTTCTTTACTTCTACAACACGGAAAGGATCTTCAAATTTAGGACCTAGCTGATAGTTCAACTGATTCCATACATTTATTTTCCCAAAAACCACATCTCCCACAGCAACTTTAACTCTACCCGGCTTCTCATTACTTCTATGTACCATATCCTGAATTTTAATTTCAAGATTCCCTACAAGACTTGCATATCTCTCTTTTGCCCATGACACAAGTGCCCTAACAGTATCATTCCCCGATGGAATAGTCAACAAATCGAATGCACTCTGCACTGGGTAACCAAACAGCGCTTCATTGGGAGATATTCCAATGGTATCACTAGCTATGGAATTAATGCTATGCTTCACCTGTGGAATATATAGATCTCAACTAACATCATTTCCCCTACGGTCATTCTGAGAGCTTCAATAACCTTCCTATTTGCCCATTCACACAGCCCATTAGCTTCTGGCCTATAGGGAATAATAGTGACCTTCCAAATGCCCATTACATCCACAAGACACTCTAACATCTTGTTCACAAATTCTCCCCCATTATCTGCTGTCAGCACTCAGGAACTCCATAACGACAAATATACCCAATAAAAGATACGACTACCTCTTTCATGCCTTCAACGGAAAATTTCTATGAACCTAGTTAATTCGTCAACAACCACCAACAGGTGCCCATGGCCATAACTAGATTCACAGAAATTGCACAGTGGGTCTATATCAGTGGTTCCCAACCTTTTTTTCAGGTGACCCCAATTATGTTTTTCAAGATAGGACTGCGACCCCAATAGTTTAGTTGCATATCTATGTATTATTAAAACTATATATTACTAGTTATCGGCTATAAAAAGTAAGGAACGACAACTATTGAGTATGTAAGAGAAGATACTGTAAGGTTGTAAATAAAAATAACATAATTGAATTTTATTAGAACTACAGCATTGTAATTTTAAAGCTGATATTAATCAAAACAAGCCACTTCTAAAGTAATATTCTGTCACATTCCTCAAAATAAACTAAAAGGAGTACCTGTTTTCTGTGAATGATAAATGAATTTCAATGGGAGCCTTGGGCCTGGATCATGTTGCTAAGTTTCTCTATTCGTGGTTCCAGTCTTGGAAAGTGCCACCCTCAAATCATGTTCAGGTTACGATGATTTCTATATCTTGTTTTGATGTGAAGTCAGGCTGCAAATCCCTTCACACAAATAGGTTGCTTGAGGGCAACAACATTTTCACGGCCTCGCATCCAGGACTGGTTTCTCTTTCTTCACAGCAGTCCAAGAACACACCTAGTGTTTGTCGTTGCAGATAAAACGAAGAGTTTCATCATGTTGCACATAGTGAGCTCCTCTTTGCAGATTTGGATAGAAGACTCTTCTTCTGAAGGTCCTCCTTGGGCATCAGAGGGTCACCACTGACACTGTACTTCTCGTAACTCCATCGGAATATACTTGTCAAACTCCTCAATCAATTTCTCAGGTGCCCCAAAATGACACTTTGGCCGTCAGAAGTAGGCGTCTTCTTCATCTTCAGAAAGGTTCATAAGTGGAAGGACGCAGTTTTCCCAGTTTGATCTTTCCCTTCCACAACCTGGCTTTGGCTTTAAAGCCTTGAGCTTTGTGACACAGAGATAAGGATTTCATCTTTCTTACATAGACACATTTAACATTCAACCAAAGAAAATATGTCTGTCAGATGTAGTTTAACAACCACCTTGCGTTCTAACACTTGCTGTAATGCATATTTCTTCTCGTGTAGAAGATTTCAGCATACTGCACGCATGTCAAAGCACAGCCTCTGGAGCACTTTCCCTCGGGACATACTGACAGAAGAGTAGTAAAGCAGTGTTCATGTTCTGATCCATATCAGAGCATCTGACTAAACGGCCTTGAATTCCAAGGCTGATGATTTAACTCAAAAAATTCACTATTTGAATCACATCTTCTAGCAGTGTTAAGCTCAGAAGTATTTGACATTTTCAGAGAGGCAAGGTTTCCCAGTGGAGCAGACAATGAGTCACTATCACTGTAGGAGTTGACTTGTTTACTCTGTTTGATGCGAGCTGACGTACCCCTAGCATTGCAGGTGCTCCATCTGAGCACACACTGTAGCACTGATCCCATTTAAGTCCCTCTTCTTTGATGAAGTTATCAACCAGCTTGAACAGATCTTCACCTGTTGTTGTCGTCTCCAGTCGTTTACAGAACAGGAAGTTCTCTTCAATGTCACTCTTCCCTTGGTATCTTACATACACCAGAGCTGAGCATCGTCACTGGCGTCAGTAGACTCATCAGCTGCAAGCTAGTTTCCACTCTCATGATGGCAGCCACTACCTGTTCTTTGATGTCTCCTGACATCTCTTGAATTCGTCGGTTGATTGTGTTATCTGACAGTGGGAATAGTTGAATTTTTCCACTGCAGCATCTCCGAGGATAGTACTCACCATATCAGAGGCAGCTGGCTTTACTAATTTTCCCCAATTGTGTGTGTGACTGCATACACTTTTGCCATTCTTTTGCAGCAGAGATATGATGCAAGTGTGGCTTGTTGAACAGAATACTCCTGTGTGTAGGGTTGTCTAACATGATGCTTCAGTTGTTCTTCTTTTCTCTTGAAATACTTCAAGATCTTTCCCTGCCAGGACTGAGTGTTTCCCTGGAGATGGCGCTTAAGCTTATTTTCTTTAAACGACTCGTGGCTGAGCACTTCCCACATACAACACACACTGAGGTTTTCGGTACTTGATCCCGATGGGACATAAATCAGTGCCAAGGAGTGCTTCTTTGTACACCCTTTCTGGACATCACTGATCTGCAATCAAATTCATAATTGTTCAGTTACAGTTCAAAACAAAACATTTTGTTTGGTTTGTCTTACCCGCAGGTATGGGGAGAATAAACAAATAAATATAGGTTTTTCGACAAGCTGTATAGTGCTGTGAGCAGCCTATCATCCACCGACATACTGTAGATTTTGCAATATCTTGTATCAGCAAAGGAAACACAATTTTAATTGTCGGCACACCACTTTGTGAACATTTAAAATCAAATTCATATTGTTCAGTTACAGTTCAAACAAAACATTTGTTTGGTTGTCACACGCAGTATGGGGAGAATAAACAAATAAATATGGGTTTTCGAAGGCTGGCTATTATGAACGCTGTGAATAACTATCATCCACTGACATACTGTGGTGCAATATCTTGTCGGCAAGGGAAACACTCAATTTTAATTGTCGGCACACGCACCACTTTTCATGAGCATTTAAGAATTTTATAGAATCAAAAGACTGAGTACAACCTATTCAGCATTCCATATCCCAGTAAACAGGTACAATAAAATTACATCAAGCACCGATGCGGCAGACAATGTACCGGGCAAGTATTTCGGTGCGACAGTACGGCTGGAGTGGAGTACCAGCATTAGCAGGGCAATTGGTGGACAAGGACAGTAATGCTGTTCGCGTACCAAACGCGTATGGCACAGTTCAGGGTTGCCAGCATTACAATTCAATTAATATATTTATATATAAATGGAAATATACACAAATAGAAAAGTAAAGATCCACAATTGCGTTTGTATATTTTTCTTTACTAATCTTTACTAAGAGATCAACTAAATGGCTTAGATTTTTTTATTATAATACGTTGTCTGGCTGTAGCCTCCAGTAGCTATAGACAAGTTTGATACAGCACTGGCAGTGTTGGTTGGTCTAAATCTAGACCAACCAACACTAGTGACTAACACTCTGGTCATCAAATTAAATAAATAGGTCATAATTATTTTAGGCCAAAATAAATGTCATATAGTATGTAAAAGCACACCGCTTCCAAAATATTCGTCCTCACAGGATGAACCCAGAATTCCTGTTAAAAAAAATATATCATGTATTAAAACCTGAAATGGTGTTTAAAGAAATCAATATCACTGCGACACGAACCGGGTATTTCCACATAATGTCTGAAAAGATATGTGATAATAAGTTATCTTACACACTTCTATGGCTCCAAGTAATGTATTTCACAGAGGTGGTTCTTAAACACTGCACAAAGCAAATCACACCTAGACGCAAATCAAATCGCATAGCCACCGTATTGTATGCTCCTGTCATAATATACCATTAGAGAGTGCACACACATACGCACTCACTTAATAACTCCTCCCTGGAAGTGTGACAGCACTGGTTCAGTGTTCGAAGGGATCACAATGCTTACATTCATCTGTTACAAAGTCAACACAAATGCACATACCCCGGATGCTACTTCTGACAGGCCAGCACATAGTTTGTTCAAAGAACTTAATACACACACACTCATATATATATATATATATATATATATATAAGTTCCCCACCTTTAGGAGGCGACGTCATTTTTGAGCGATGTCGTTTTCGAGCGATGTCATATTGGGCGAAACGGTTTTGAACGATACAATAAGAGCGAATGGTATTTTAAGCGAATACTTCGATGATGTTTTTACGTTACTAGGAACAAACGGTTATTCAGCTTAATGGCTGTTAAGTAGTTTTACGTGTGGAACAAATGGTTTGTTTATTTTTTCTTATTCTGGAAATTCAACTGGATTTATTATTCAGTTCAACCCATCATGGAGATTCTAGTTTCTAGTCGTGGTAAAAACAAAATTGCTTATAATGGATTTATTTATCGGAAGGATAAAGCTACACAAACGACGATTTCTTGGCGGTGTGAAGTGAAAGGCTGCAAAGGGCGGTTGAGCACCACGTTGGAGTATGAAAGAGACAGAAATTGCAGAGAGAGGAGAACACTCGCATACACCCCAACCTGTTAAAGTCAGTGAGGAAATAGTTAAAGGAAAAATCTGCAAAGCTGCTGAAGCGTCACATGATCCACCAAGACGCATACTCCAGGACGCTATTGCTGGTCTACCAGATGAAGTTGCGGCAAAGATTGGTTCTGGAGAGAAATTGAAGCGTACCATATCTAGGAAGAGGAAAGCTAAAGGGGATTACCCACCACCAGTCCTCCTCAATTTGCTCAATCCCTCATTGTACCGGAATCCTTGTGCTCTACTTTCACTGGCGATAATTTCATTCTATATGACAGTGGTTTAGGTGATGAGAATAGAGTTATCATTTTTGGTACTAAAAGCAATACATGGTTGAAAGACAATCGTCATTGGTAGCTGACAGGTGTTCAAACATTTCCATCTATGTTTTTCAGATTTTGATTCATGCATTGATAAAAGAAAGTATAATACCTTGCATATATTCCTTTACTCACTAATAAATGCGAAGAAAGTTACAGGGTAGTATTTAACGAATTGAAATCCATCGAGCCTTCTCTTGATCCTATCACCGTTATGATGACTTCAGAAATTGCTACAAAAATGCTATATATCAGTATTCCCAAGTTCTAGCATATGAATGTTTCTTCCATCTAGGACAGAGTGTATGGAAAAAGGTTAACAACTTGGGATTGAGAGAAAAATATGTCAGTGAAGAAAATATTAGAACGCTAATTAAAATGATGACTTGCACAGCCTTCCTCCCTACATGTGATGTCATAAGAGGCTTTGAAGCCATACGAGTATGGAAAATTACGATGATACCTTGACGATGTTTTTGATTATTTCGAAGATAACTATCTTGGGCGCCCATTGACAAACAACCGTAGAAGGCCTAAATTCCCGTTACCTTGGTGGAATGTCTATAACAGAGTTCAGTCGGATCTCCCGCGTACAAATAATTCTGTGGAGGGGTGGCACAATGCTTTCAAGGCAGTCTGTCTTGCTGTCACCCGACAGTTTGGCTCTTAATAGAGGCTTTAAGAAGGAAGAGAGCCTACAAGAACTAAATATTTGGAGATAATTTCGGAGAACCGAGACGTAAGAAAACAAAATATGATGCGATGGAAAAAGAATTAAAGCATAATAGATTCTAGACATTAGATATTTACTTTTCTGAACACCTTTCCTACAATATTACATTTTGATTAAAAGCTTCCAGAATGTATATACAGTATTTTCTGTCACGCAGTTATATATGTAGTTTTAATTATCACAAAATAGTATTTGTTATTTGAAATATTTAATAAAAATCACCTTATATCTCAGTTATTTGATATATTTTAATAAAAGTGTTATTTGAGAAAAATGTAATAAAAAGACCTTATCTTTATTTATCAGAAATATTATATTTTTCATAATCTTTGTAAATGGTTATTAGATACTTTGACTAATAAAAGACGAATGAAAAATTCTGGCTATTTATTATTTTCAACTGCATCAGCTCAATTTGTGATATATTTAACAGTGCAGAGTTCGATCAATCTGACATCAACTCAGTGGTACATCGCTCAATATGACTTATTTGATACTTCTCCCAAATGACATCGCTCTAAGTGACATCAACTCAAAATGACTTCGCTCAAACGACTGGGCACGATATATATATATATATATATATATATATACCTATATATATATATATATATATATAATCTTTATTGCAATTAAAATTAAGTTTATACTTGAATTAATATTTTGGATTTTCCTCCTTTATTTGATGATCAAATGTTTCAAGCACCAAGCTGTGGATTTATGAGCTTCTTTGGTTAACCTTTTATGTGAAGTTCAGAGAAAATAAAACGTTAATAAATGGGAACAGGAGAGGATACTGGAAGTCTAGAATGAAATAAATTAACTACTAGTCAGACAGTCACAAGATCAGATGGAAGGTCGACTCGTAAATGAAGGAGAGTAAGGGTGGTTGGCGATGAAGTACAAATGCCAAAGTATGCTGGGTATTGAACTGTTGGTGCGGATAGTTGGGAGACGAATAGATGACAACTGAAACAATGAAGGATGAACCAATAATCGACTTGGGTTTAAAGTGGAACTGGCCAGGTAACTGATTGTCAGAATTGTTGGTGGTACAAATCAAGACCAGATGACTGGTTGAGTGGTGGTAACAGAAAGGAAGATTCAGATCCTTGACAGGTGGTGCCAGGAGGGATGAGTCAGATTGTCAAGTTATGGTGCCGTGTGAGCTGTAGCAAATGCAGACTTTTTCGCCAGTCAGTTTTCACAACATTCCTTTAATCAATGTTTTTCTATTTTTGCTCAACTGTTTTTGAATTTCCTTCTCTCAGCTGCCTCCCGATTTATTTTGCATAATTCCTCCAGCTATTGTATATTTTGAAGCTCCATTACTGTTCCCTTCTAGAAACACTTTGATTCTGATAACCTTGTCTTTCACCTTAAGTTTGGATTTCTAACAGCAATATCAGCCTGATCTCATATTCAACATTAATGATATCTGGCCATTGGTTCTCAGGAATTCGGGAATTCTTGTTGTCAAAAAAGTCTTTGGCTGATTCTGATTGAATTCCTTTTAGGCAAACCTTCCTCTGCAGATTTAATGAGGAAGGCAGATACAAGTTAAGAACAGTGATAAAACTCTGGTGTTCCACATATGAATGAACAGGACAAAGAGGCCCTACTGTGGGTCACTGATAAAGAAAGTGAAAGAGAAGGAAAGGACTAGGCAAATCCTTGACGAAAACTCACCCACTCTTGCCATCAGAAACAAACTTTACAGTTATATTACCCTTTGTGCTGTCAGAAACAGTATACGTCAAGGATTTGTCTAGTCCTTTCCCTTCTCTTTTATTTTCTTTATCAGTGACCCACATCAGGACCTCTCTTGCCCTGTTGTTCATTGGTGAGAGCTGGGGCACACACACACACACACAGAGTATCTTATTCTCATTTGCATCTCATTCTACCCATTTACTCATCGCATTGGGCTTTTTCTCCAGAACTATGATTGCTATAAATGGGTCAGGCAGAGCTTCATTCTTTTAATGTTTCCAAGAATGTTTGTATTCTTGTCACTTCACAGTGATGTTTGAGAATATGAATATTGAGCTCCTCATATCAACTAATGTTTTAGACTTAAATAAATCGTATACTGTAGTAAAAGGAAAATAAAAAGCATTGATTAATTTGTAAGTCTGTGTATGATTTTATGTCACCTTTTGTTTTGACCACCCCGTAATTAAAGAGAGCGTTGTTTGTGTTCTCTTCCAGAAAAAAACTATCTATAATGGTAAGTGCATATTTAAGAAATATTATAATGACATACCATAGGATTCCCGCTGCCATTTCTGCGTGGACTGTTACATTGCCATAATGTCATGCATCCAATAACACGGTTGATAAGGTCACTGCAAACACTCGTCCCTATTTACCGATATCGTACAGCTAATCTATGAAGCAATGACTTTCCCAAAACTCGAACACAGGGCATCAAATAATCAGCATTGTAAATCTGGAGTGAACATTGCCGGCTAATTCCTGAAAGGTGGTTACATTCCAATAACTGTGGGTTGAAAAATAATTCTTATATTCATTAATTCAATCATTGTTACCTTCTGTTAAATTTGTTACCATTAAGAAAAGCATGTTCTTGATTGTTGCGTGAATGCATTTTTCTCAATTAATGTTTTCTAAATTAGTGATATATTTTTTTTTTTATCATTAAACACTAAATGGTTTATTGTCTTTTTTTTCGTTTGGCATCTATAACATTTTCTTTTTAGTAACAAAAAACAGAGTTGGAAAAGGAATTTTGCTTACTCCTTCTGATAAAACCCGTCTGAATGTTGGAAATAATGGATGAAAACTATCTAATTTAATAGACGTGTCAATACTTTGTTCGTATATTCCAAATAATCTGAGAATATAGTAATACATTAATATATTTATGATCATTTGTGATTTTAAATTTTTGAAACATATATATATATATATATATATATATATATGTGTGTGTGTGTGTGTGTGTGTGTGTATGTATGTATGTATGTACTGTATGTATGTGTGTATGTATATATATAGAGTAACATGATGATCAAGGCGGAATCCCAATATGCTGACATCAAGGGCAGATGGGAAGGCTCACGAACAATTAACATTTATTGTGGCCGTCGGCGTTTCGCAATAATCCACTGCATCTTCAAGGCTGCAATTCTTCTTTCTTCATTCTTTGCTATATGGATTACAGATATTTTTCGAGCTATATGAAATATGAACTCACACAAAAACTTGAACAGTCAAAAGATAAAAAACAACAGTGACAAGCGATTTATATTATGATCCCTTAAAAGGGAATTTTGGTGGTTCTTTCTAGAGCTCAAACAAGAGAAGAAGTAACTCTGGTTTGAAGCCCATTCTCAGCTTCCCTGGATGTATCCAGCATCCCAAATGAAGTCCAGGATGAATTATTCGATCTGCAGAACTCTTCTCGGGAAAACTGTGTTTTATTAAAAACTTCCAGTTCCCGTTCTGGCATATGTCCCATGACATACTCCAATGTCGTCATGCTTGCTTCTAGAGTTCTCCTTCCATTTGGTTTCCTGTTCTCTCTCTCTCTCTCTCTCTCTCTCTCTCTCTCTCTTGAAACTGGGTTTTCAACACCTTTTCCCACGAGATTAGGTTTGAATAATACAAATCCGCTGATTTCCAGTCAGCTGAACGGATGTGATTACAAGATCCACACAAAAGCACTATATTTTGAGAAATGTTATGACTTTCTCCCAGACTTGTTGTTATTTAAGTGTTCAAAGCATATGTGAATTAATCTCTTTATGGTATGACTATCAAACTTAATCTCTTGTCATTTACTTTACAATATTAAAGCAAAGGAAGAAGTTACAGGTCTTTTGAGTGGTAGAAAGTAAGACCATGAGTACAAAAAGGTTAAGCATCACTGTAACGACTAATACTAACGTGGTGGAAGAGCGACGCATTGGCTGCAAAGTAAGTTGCTTCTTCTGTGTACTGTCCATTATATTAACTAGACCATCTAAATGTCAACAAATTATAATCAGAACTAACAAAGAATGAATAGCACTAAAATAAGTACTACCAGATAAGGTCGTCCAAGCCGCATTAAATAAGGGCAAATAAATAATTTCTCTCTCTCTCTCTCTCTCTCTCTCTCTCTCTCTCTCTCTCATATGTGAGATAACTAGTGCGTAATTTCTATTATTATTCGACACCTCTTCTTTCCACAACTACAGAAAATAATTTTATAATGTTTCAGAAGAATTGTACCTTGTTGCCTTGAACGTCCAAAAGTACCACAAATGTCAATACAGGTGAAAATATTCATTATTTTGACATTTTGTAAGCTGAGGGATTTTCACTGCACATACATGGTCATCCATTCACAAGTAAGATTTGATACTTTGCACGGCTGATATTGTCCAAAACGCTGCTTGCGATGTCAATGAAATTGAAAAAGACCCTTTGGTCATATCCTGGTTCCATCTCTTCCGCCTGCACAAATTTCCATTGAAATCTGTCGATGTCGTTGTGATAGGCTAACACACACATGGATACATGCTTGGGAAGTAAAGGATAAGTTGCAACTTGCCATTTGCTTCTGTAAAGTAGATAGACTTCACCAATGAGCAAAAAAAATAAAAAAAATAAAAAAGGGCGGGGTAGAGGGATTATATAAATATTTACTTGGAAATTCTTCTAAAATCTGTGAGGTCAAAGAATAATTTTAAAAAGTACATAGGGAAGGACAAACGAGCATGGAAAAAAAATTCTCTTTATGACATTTAAAGATCATGTAGTACTTTTATTTTAAATTTAAATGATAAACCTGGAAATCATTCTCTCTCTCTCTCTCTCTCTCTCTCTCTCTCTCTCTCTCTCTCGTAATATGAGTATCATTATCCAATAAAGAAGTTTTCGTTGCAAGAGGAGGATTATTATGTTAAATATATCGGTGAACCCAAGTATATATGAGGTAGAAATCAGACTGAAATGCAGAACTGGGGAAACTGAAAATTTGGTTTAATAAAATAAACGTTGACAGATTTGAGAAAGGGTCGTCTTCACCGAGTCAGTTTAGTTTTGCTGTTCGTGTCATCTCTGTACAACGGCGCTTCAAAGGTAAGGATGCTGTTCACTTGGGTTTAGTTTTATGTAAAAGAAAACTGTTGAGATGGCTACTTGTCTCTCCGTCAGCACTTTTGGTGTCCGCCCTCTGATCTTAAAAACTACTGAGGCGAGAGGGCTGCAAATTGCTATGTTAATCATCCACCATCCAGCCATCAAACATATCAAAATTGCAGACTCTAGTCTCAATAATTTTTGTTTTATTTAAGGTTAAAGTTAGTCATGATCGTTCGTCTGGCACTGCTATAGGTGCCAACAACACAGGTCACCACCTGGCCGCGGCTGAAAGTTTTATGGGCAGCGGCTGAGATTTTTATGGGCCGTGGCTGAGAGTTTCATGCAGCATTATACGCTGTGCAGAAAACTCAATGCGCCGAAAAAACTTTGGCTTGCCTTTTACTTTTTTTTCTATTTCTATCTCAGATTCAACTCAGATTCTTTTCTTTTTTTTTTTTTTTACCAAGACACGAGGACCACAAGGAGAAGTAAGGAGAAGAAAGATGAATAAAAGCTTGATTAGGAAAATTAAGGTAATCGTGCCTCATGCAAAGTAAAGATAAATGTCCCTCCTGAATGCTGGGGGGTTACACATAGAGCCTTAGGAGGTTCGTGCGTTCTACTCCCGCACCGTGGATTGAATAATTTGGCAACTGCCATCGTGAGCAAGAGTGCCGGGAGTTGCGTTCTCTCCGACCTGAGGCCTTAAATGAGGATCATTGGACAGTGTTGGTTACTGGCGGAGGTATGTGGTTTCAAAGATCTTAGTGTATTACCGTTTTCAGCAATACGAAGATATAAGACTGAAATGAACCCATGGGATGTTCTTTGTAAATCTTTGCATAACAGATGAGAGTAATTTCCTTGCAAGTTTTGTTTTGGGTCATAAAAGGCAGTAATCTGAAAACTGTTGTGTGTTAGAAATGCAATACTTTACTTTGGAACCTTTGCAAATCTTTAATGCATTACACATTTACAGTAATGACCAACAAGGTACTCAGTTTTACATTTTTTTTTTATACCAGATGGACACGGAAGATGACCCGAAAGCCATGTCTGGCATCTTAACTGTAGTTCAGTCAGTTATTCTCTGAAAACAGTTCCCACATGTAACTATTTGCTCACTAAGATGTTCATAAAATTAGAAACTATATAAAAACGTCATGTATGTTTTATCGAGATTTGAATGTCTGAGCCTTATTTCTCCGACAAATAGTTTGAGAGAGAGAGAGAGAGAGAGAGAGAGAGAGAGAGAGAGATTAAGGTTTGTTCTCACGTCTTAAATGTTGAGTACTGTGATTTCAATTTATGAAGGAGGAAAGCAGTTATTGTCACAAAACTTTAACTCCTGATTCAGGGACGAAATCCGGTGGTCGACTTTATCACCTTTTCGATATACTGTACCTGCAGAAAAGGTAGGAATATATGTTAAGCAAAAACATGTTTAACTTATAACTAATCAATGGACGCGTCACTATTCGTTCTTGCCGCATTTTTACTTTCACATATAGTTTGCTTTGTAGTGTAACAGATAGGTCATTTCGACCTATATGGATCTACATAAAAACAGGCCAAGTCCCTCTCCCTTTCATCATGTAATTCGTTTATATATGATGGATCCATGAGGCAACTTTTATAGGACTGACTTATAAAGATTTAACAACCAAAGTCCAAGTCATTCCCGAAACATCGCACGGCAATGGGGGCATATCTTCCCAGCCCTTGACTGCCTTTGATGTGTTCAGAATTATGAAACGTGAACGAAAGACTTAAAATACAGGACGAGGATGAAACTGCCACGTGGCTCTAATGAGACTTCTAGAGGGAATAATGGAAGGGATATGACCTACGATTTCCCGTCGCTAACACTGACGTTTCTATAACAGTTATCGCTTTGCTCTTGTCCGGATGCGAGGAGAAATTTCTCATCGCCTCTTCTTTTCTTTCGGACGGAACATATGTTGCGAGGATGCCATTATTCAATGACTGGAAACTGCCGTGCGTTTGTTGATGTCAAAACATTTTCTGGAACAGAATTTTCTGAAAGAGATATTTCTGGTTGTGTTCAGTTTCTCTTTGTCTAACAAGGGTAAGTTCACGTGGAATAATAATATTTTTAAGATTAACTTATATATTAGGGTTATATAAGAACAGGAGAGAAGATTTAGGTTTTCGAGTAATATTTTACCGGAAGTTTTTAAATCTTTTGGCCAATGCTTATAATTTAAAGGAAGTGTGTCCTTATAAGCTAAAAATAAAAAAAAATCAAAGTGAACTTCAAAAAAGAAAAAGAAAAACACGATTAGAGACAGATAGAGGCAACGTTTCCACTTAACAATATATATATATATATATATATATATATATATATATATATATATATATATATATATATATATATATATATATATATATATATATATATATATATATATATATATATATATATATATATATATATATATATATATATATATATATATAATATATATATATATATATATATATATATATATATATATATATACATTATATATATATATATATATATATATATATATATATATATATATATATATATATATATATATATATATATATATATATATATATATATAATACATATATATATGTATATATATACATATATATATATATATATATATATATATATATATATATATATATATATATATATATATATGTGTGTGTGTGTGTGTGTGTGTATATGTATATGTATATATTCTGAGCCCGGTTGGAAGAATGAAATTGGATTTTTCTTTCAATTGCCTTAGGGGCCAACACCTAGCGCTCAGAATATAAGCAATAAACATAATGACTATGCTGACTTACCTTGATATCACATCTAAGTAAACAGAGAAGTGGAGGTCGCCTTTCAAAACCAGTCAGATAGTTTTAAATTGAATTTATTTACAAACTGAGCAGTCAGGAAATTAATATGAAATGGCTGACTGAACAGCAAGCAGGCACATACAATGTGCAGTAAAAGTTAGACAATGCATAGCAAATAACTGAATCTGAAAGGGCTACAGCCCTGAAATAGTTGACACGCAAATGAAAACCACTGCTGTTGAGACTGGTTGATAATTTTTAGTTAGCCCAACGGGACTGCAGAGGGGGAACTGTGTCAAGCGCCCCTGGGTCACTGAATGAGAAGACTCTTGCACGTAGCAAGATGGCAGTTAAATGTCTAAGGCTATTTGGTTCACAAGGGAAGGGGCAGACCACTCGAAGAGTCACATAATAGGATTCTGAAAGAGAATTCCTGGTTAGCATTCAGATCTAATGACTGTCTCTCACATGAAATTACTTATGAACAATGGAGGAAATTATCAATTAGATTTAATTAGCACATGGTAACGCTACGGTGGGAATGCTCTAATTATTATCACAGCACTAATTTAATTTGAGCTTGGAACAAGTCATGAGGGCAAATGTGTGTGCTAGGCGGTGGGAAACAAATGGGCTTTGTTTTAGGAGAATGAAAAGTTGGAAATGCTGAAAACAGAGAGAAATTCATGAGAAGAGAAAGATTAATGGCGGTCAACTGCTACTTCAGACGTACCTTATTGCTTCTGTGCTCGGAGCTTGCTTGTGAAAGACAAATTTCTGCCGCAGAAGTGTCAACACCTTGCCAGCACAGTAGACAAAAAGACCGCACTAATTTCATGCGTCTGCGGTCTTGCCTCAGGAGAAAGCCGTTAGGGACAGAAGGACTAGTCAGGACCGTAATTGGGCTGCTATGCTGACCCTAGTAGCCTTAGCTATAAAACCTATTTCCCTTCGACCTTTTTGCTGGCTGTTATTTCCCTTCCAGATCGACCGATGTAGTGAGGCCCCAACACTTGAAACCGAATAGGAGACGCATCGCACCCTGACTGGACACACACTCTCGAGGCAAGACCACAGAATCGAGCAGTTAGTGTAGTCTTTCTGTCTATTATGCTGGCAAGGTTCAAAACTTCTCCGGCCAAAATTTGTCTTTCGCAAGCGAGCTTCATGCAGATATAATAAGGTAACGTCTGAAGTAGCAATGACTGCCAGTAATCTTTCTCTTCTCATGAATTTCTCTCTCCCATTTTCAGTATTTTTTAACTTTTCATTCTCCTAATAAAGCCCATTTGTTTCCCACAGACTAGCATGCACATTTGCCTTCATCACTTGTTCCAAGCTAAAATTAAATTAGTTCTGTGATGATAATTAGAGCATTCCCATCATAGTGTTACCATGTGCTAATTAAATCTAATTGATAATTTCCTCCATTGTGCATAAGTAATTTCATGTGAGAAAGTCATTAGATCTGAATGCTAACCTGGAATTCTCTTCCAGAATCCTATTATGTGGCTCTTCGAGTGGTCTGCCCCTGCCCTTGTGAACCAAATAGCCTTTGACGTTTAACTGCCATCTTGCTATGTGCAAGAGTCTTCTGATTCAGCGGTCCAGGGGCGCTTGACACAGTTCCCCCTTTGCGGTTCCATTGGGCTAACTAAAAATTATCAGCCAGTCTCAACAACAATGGTTTTCATTTGCAAGTCAAACTATTTCAGATTCAGTTACTTGCTACGCATTGTCTAGTTTTTATTGCATATTGTACGTGCTTTGCTTGCTGCTCAGTCAGCCATTTCATATTAATTTCCTGATTGCTCAGTTTGTGAATAAATTCAATTTAAAACTATCTGACTGGTTTTGAAAGGCAACCTCCACTTCTCTATTTATTTAGATGTGTTATCAAGGTAAGTCAGCTTAGTCATTACATTTATTGCTTATACTCTGAGCGCTTGATGTTGGCCCCTAAGGCAATTGACAGAAAAATCCAATTTCATTCTTCCAACTGGCCTCAGAATATAACATATACATATATATATACATATATATATATATAGAGAGAGAGAGAGAGAGAGAGAGGAGAGAGAGAGAGAGAGAGAGAGAGAGAGAGAGAGAGAGAGATAAAATGGCAATTCTTAATAGCCTCAATAAAATACTAAACAAGCGGGTTTTCACTGAGCGGTATACCTCTACGGTACCCAAACTACACTTTTATGCCAAGATTCCATACTGTCATGATGTTCATTTTAGAACAAAATTTACGAGCATAATTCAAAAACATTTTGGTGCTTTGCATGTTGAACTTGTTTCTGTTAACCCCCTAACTATTGGCTCAATTTTCAAATTTAAGGATCAGCTTTGTGCCACGATGTCCTCCGGAGTTGTGTATAAGTATTCTTGCCCCAAATGTAACTCGGGGATTTATGTGGGATCCACTCGGAGACTTCTAAAAGTATGCATAGATTCTCATAGGGGGTAAGTTTTCGTACGGGGGTAAAAATCTCCAACCGCGAACACTCCAACATAAGAAGTCATACGAAATTTTATCAAACTCCCATTGAAAGCAAAGATTTCTGTATAATTGGACGAACTTCAAGCCAAGTGGAACTACCAATACTCGAGTCTTTGATGATAAAACAGCTTTTTCCGAAATTGAACACTCAGACTTCGGCTGTTCCTTTAAAGCTTTCGTAATAATAATTTTTTTGTTGTTTTGGATTTCTTTCGAACACCTCATTTTTTGTATTTGTGTCGTACTGACAGGTTGTCTCCGTACCCTTAATTATTCTTACATATTTATTCATTTATTTATTGTCTTACTGTGATTTTTAAAATTAAGTTTTTTAACATATCTTAAATATATATATATATATATATATATATATATATATATATATATATATATATATATATATATATATATATATATATATATATATATATATATATATATATATATATATATATATATATATATATATATATATATATATATATATATATATATATATATATATATATATATATATATATATATATATATATATATATATATATATATATAAATATATATATATATATATATATATATATATATATATATATATATATATATATATTTTATTTGTCTATTTTTAATCAATTTCTCAGTTTTTAGCTTGTTCCTCTGTGTCCTATGTGTAAAATTTCCCTTTTAAGTCGACTGTCGTTTTTTATGCTCGGACTTTGCCTTTGTGTATATTTTTCTGTAATTTTTATTGTCAGTGTTTTTTTATTTCTAGAACCCCTGATGATGTAATCATGGATTGCGAAACGCTGGGAATAAACAAGCACTCAACTGACTAATCAAAGTATTCCTACCTGCTCATCCTGTTTGATGTCTGTATTCAGGCATTCCTGTTCCTTGCTCATTGATATATATATATATATATATATATATATATATATATATATATATATATATATATATATATATATATATATATATATATATATATATATATATCACATATTACCTACAGGTGAAAAATAAGAAAGCAGGGTGTAGGTCTGACCGGTTTCGACTTTATTTCCAAGCCATTGACGAAGGACTGATACAGAGTGTGAGAAGTCACAAATATATATACTACAAGAACAGTACTGATGAACATACACAACCGTTAGGGACTCCATATCCCCACTCAGGCCGGTGTCGAGGTAGGGTGGCCTTTAAAACTCATTTGGCTAAAAATCACAATAGACTCTCTGGGACATTGCTGATAAACAGACCATACCCACCTCAGATCCACACTGACAGGTGTCATGGAGGAGGAGTTTGGAAACTCATTAACATTACTACCCTCGTACTGTGTTTACAAATATGATAGTCCCTATTTTCATACATCTCTACTGCCTACCTTAAAGTTTAAACAATTTACAAATTTCTTTTGATATTAAAGGATCAAGTTTATACATCCCTTGACTGATATTCATATTATGGTTGTAACTTTCTTTTATAAAGCTAGATTCAATGATGTTTCCTTTCCAGTGCATTATTAGAATATACAATTTTTTGCCCCTTCCCAGTTGATAGCATGATTGTTCTCACTAACATGTACAAATATACCACTGTTCCTGTGCATATCTCACACATTTCTTATGTTGTTCAATTCTTTTTCAGTGCTTTCCTGGTTTGGCCAATATAAAAGTTGTCACAAGACTTTTAATGAATTTTATATACACACCCTTTAGTATTGTCTCAGGAGTTCTTGATAAGTACATTTTTCATTGTTGTATTGTTCTTAAATGCGACATTAACATTAAAAATTCTTAAGAAGATGAGTATATCTTTCATATTATTATTATAAGGCAAAACAAGCAAATGTAACATGGTTTAGGTATGTTGACGACATAGTCTTTTTGTACTATGGATGTTCCAAGGAACCAAGATGTAAAAAACTTTTTGTAAAGTTAAATCAATTAGTACCATCAATTAAATTCACGATGGAAATGGAAAATGATGGGTGCTTACCGTTTTGGATGTCCTCATAGAAGAAATAGTAGTGGGTTCAAATATAGTGTGTATAGAAAACCCACTAATATTTAAACCTATGTGCATTTCTATTCTGGACAAAGCAATAAGGTTAAAAGTCAATGTTTTCATCTATGTTTTTAAGAGCATTGGGGTATGTAGCCCTGAATATATTGATGATGAAATAGATAAGATTAGGAATGCAGGCAAAAAATTGAAATATCCTGATAGTGTATTAAACAGTGCATTTGGCGGCAAAAAAAGACTATGTATCAAAACCAGAAAGAACCTTACAACACAAAAAAATTTGCTTTGTTTTGCCTTTAATAATAATATGAAAGATATACCTCATCTTCTTAAGAATTTTGGTGTTAATGTCGCATTTAAGAACAATACAACAATGAAAAATGTAATTTATAAAGAACTCCCAGACAATACTAAAGTGTGTATATATAATTCCGTGTAAGTCTTGTGACAACTTTTATATTGGCCAAACGGGAAAGCACTGGAAAAAAAGAACTGAACAACATAAGAATGTGTGAGATATGCACAAAGGAACAGTGGTATATTTGTACATGTTAGTGAGAACAATCATGCACTATCAACTGGGAAGGGGTAAAAAAGGATTGTATATTCTAATAATGCACTGGAAAGGAACATCATTGAATCTAGCTTTATAAAAGAAAGTTACAACCATAATATGAATATCAGTCAAAGGGATGTATAAACTGATCCTTTAATATCAAAAGAAATTTGTAAATTGTTTAAACTTTAAGGTAGGCAGTAGAGATGTATGAAAATAGGACTATCATATTTGTAAACACAGTATGAGGGTAGTAATGTTAATGAGTTTCCAAACTCCGCCTCCATGACACCTGTCAGGGTGTGGATCTGGTGGGGTATGGTCTGTTTATCAGCAATGTCCCCAGAGAGTCTATTGTGATTTTTAGCCAAATGAGTTTTAAGGCCACCCTACCTCGACACCGGCCTGAGTGGGGATATGGAGTCCCTAACGGTTGTGTATGTTCGTCAGTACTGTTCTTGTAGTATATATATTTGTGACTTCTCACACTCTGTATCAGTCCTTCGTCAATGGCTTGGAAATAAAGTCGAAAACCATTAGGACCTACACCCCGTTTTTCTTATTTTTCACCTGTGGTAATGTGTGATAAATGAATCACGTACAAAAGTGATAATAATCATATATATATATATATATATATATATATATATATATATATATATATATATATATATATATATATATATATATATACATATATATATATATATACATATATATATATGTATATATTATATATGCAGTATATATATATGTGTGTGTATGTGCATGAATGAATGAATGCATAGAAATTCATGTGCCTTTAATTTAAAAAGCTTTGTTCTTCTACTGTTTAATATCTGAATTCCTGTGATATTCCACTCTGGATGCTCTTTGTCTGCCAGAAACTTTTCTCCTATTATTGAGGGTTGCAAGGAATATCAAAATTTGTCCTTAATATTAGGGTTTAATTAAACCTTTGTGTCGTCATTCTACGAATTTCTACATACGAATATTTGATGTCTGCCTGTCCTGTCAACCCTCTTTGCACCATATATCTTTTTGTCGCAGTAAACCACTCTCCGGAAGTAGCAGAATATAATTAAAATGATTAAAACGGCGGACATATAATCATAAGTGGAAATCACGAGCCATATATTGGATCAATAATTAAAGGAAGAGTGAAGAGAGTTTTTGCTAGCATATAAGTGTAATGGATGGACCATTTTCTTCGAATTGGAAGTCATGTTGTTTAAGTGAAAACAAAAAATGCAATGAATCTGTTCTTGGATGAATGCAGATTTATACTAAAAAACAGGAGAATGATGGAATTTTAAGACTTGTAGCTATATTCATAGAGGAAAGGAGAGATACACTAGATCGATATGATAACCAGAGGATCATAATTATACTCATATCCCTTGACTTTCACCCATGTTGATTCGAATCAATTTTTTTTTAGATTTGGAAAGACACTGAACACTATAATACCAGAGGACGTTAAGGCTATGGTCATCTCTAATGGTGTCAAAAGTGCGGTCAAAATCTTTTGATATTTGACATCAAAGCAGAAAAAAAACTTCGTTTAAAAGTTCTTCCCACTTATTATCACCTATTACAAGATTTCTGTCACCCAGTTTAATAAAAAAAAATATGTGTTGTCAGTCAGTGGTACTGGGTTCAATTTTCCATACTTAAGATCTTTTTGATGCTACAATTCTCATTGCGCAATATTTGTAATAAAATTCTTATCCATTTCCATGCGTTTTGCATTCATTTTCGAGATTACAGCTTCTTTTAGAATTCCATTTTTTTTAGATAAAATATTTGAAACTTGAAATGCTATGCTTCTTAGAAATAAGAAATTGTCTACTGAGAATAAAGCGCCATTTAATGCTAAGCAGAACTTGTGTCAGTATTAGGAATCCAAACTTTTGCAACTATATTTTCTGTGCCACGCTTGAGACTGGGTACTTGAAGACTGAATGCAGCTTGAGTTCCATTCTTGAATTTAAGCCTTATGTATAGATGGAAGCAGTATCTTCAGTGGTTATGTATCCATCGTCTTGTGTGGTACAAGTGTCAGATCACTCACTACCTATTTCTGACCCAGAATAAAGACCATGTTCCTCAAGTAACGTGAATGAAACTAAAGTTATAGCGTTCAAGATAAAGAAGTTCAGGGTCGTCCATGGGTAACAGTTTTGTAGTATCACGTCATCAAAAGATGCTGTAACTGTCATTTTGCAAGATACCATATATACCGAAAGATTATTAAATGTTCCATGATCATGTATGGCCAGTTATACTTCGAGAAAGGCATTAAAATTCATTTTACAAATTATGTTCTTGCACATATGCATGATCATTTCCCACTTTAGGTGGTTGGAAGGCGTAGTACACAACTGGTTAGCCTACTACCTGGATCGGACACCCTGTGATTATTATTATTATTATTATTATTATTATTATTATTATTATTATTATTATTATTATTATTATTATTATTATTATTATTATTATTATTTTGCTTGGGGGAGATTGAGTGACAGACCTGGCCGAGGGGAAGGTTTACCACAGAAATCGGCAGCTTAAACGTGCGGAGAAAAATGCTATCTATGCCGTTCATGGCAGGCTAGAGAACAATTTGAAATGGGGAGTAACTAGCATACCAATTAGTTAGGAAATGTGTCGCAAAATAAAGATAATGTGTGTAAGTTATTAAATCTTCATTCTAAAAATACCTTCTATTTTTTTAGTTTAATAAATTGGAGAGTAACTTACCTATATATATATATATATATATATATATATATATATATATATATATATATATATATATATATATATATATATATATATATATATATATATATACACATATATATATATATATATATATATATATATATATATATATGTATATATATTATATATATATATATATATATATATATATATATATATATATATATATATATATATATATATATATATATATATATATATATATATATATATATATATATATATATATATATATATATATATATATATATATATATATATATATATATATATATATATATATATATATATATATATATATATATATATGTATATATATATATATATATATATATATATATATATATATATATATATATATATATATATATATATATAATCAGAAAGCTACAAACGTCCTTTAATATCAATTCACTCTACCTGGGAGTAATATATTTTCATATATGTTACCGAAGGAATTTTTAGTTGATAATAAGTCCACCGTCCGTGGGGTCGAACCAGCAACGGACGAGGAATCAGGACTACAGTGACACACTAACCAGTCGGCCACAAGAGGTATAAGTGAATACCATCTCCCATCAACTCACCCGTCGAACTCAGGTGTTTTTGCGTTTGGAGGCGATATCCACCCACCTCTGCCATGTTTACCGTGTAGTGCGTTTGTCGCTTGCGTAGCCATATATGACTATTTATCACATCACCGTGATTCATATACAATCAGAAAGCTACAAACGTCTTTAATATCAATTCACTCTACCTCCGGAAGTAATATATTTTCATATATGTTACCGAAGGGGGAATTTTTAGTTGATAATAAGTCCACCGTCCCGTGGGGTCGAACCAGCGACGGACGAGGAATCAGGACTACAGTGACACACTAACCAGTCGGCCACAAGAGAGGTATAAGTGAATACCATCTCCCATCAACTCACCCGTCGAACTCAGGTGTTTTGCGTTTGGAGGCGATATCCCACCCACCTCTGCCATGTTGACCGTGGAGTGCGTTTGTCGCGTAGCCATATTATGACTATTTATCACATCACCGTGATTCATATACAATCGAAAGCTACAAACGCCTTTAATATCCAATTCACTCTACCTCAGAGTAATATATTTTTCATATATGTTACGAAGGGGAATTTTAGTTGATAATAAGTCCACCGTCCTTGAGGGTCGAACCAGCGACGGACGAGGAATCAGGACTACAGTGACACACTAACCAGTCGGCACAAGAGAGGTATAAGTGAATACCATCTCCCATCAACTCACCCGTCGAACTCAGGTGTTTGCGTTTTGGAGACGATATCCACCCACCTCTGCCATGTTGACCGTGGAGTGCGTTTTGTCGACGTAGCCATATTATGACTATTTATCACATCACCGTGATTCATATACAATCGAAAGCTACAAACGTCCTTTAATATCCAATTCACTCTACCTCGGAAGTAATATATTTTCATATATGTTACCGAAGGGAATTTTTAGTTGATAATAAGTCCACCGTCCGTGGGGTCGAACCAGCGACGGACGAGGAATCAGGACTACAGTGGCACACTAACCAGTCGGCCACAAGAGAGGTATAAGTGAATACCATCTCCCATGAACTCACCAGTCGAACTCAGGTGTTTTGCGTTTGGAGACGATATCCACCCACCTCTGCCATGTTGACCGTGTAGTGCGTTTGTCGCAGCGTAGCCATATGACTATTTATCACATCACCGTGATTCATATACAATCAGAAAGCTACAAACGTCCTTTAATATCAATTCACTCTAACTCGGAAGTAATATATTTTCATATATGTTACCGAAGGGAATTTTAGTTGATAATAAGTCCACCGTCCCGTGGGGTCGAACCAGCAGCGGACGAGGAATCAGGACTACAGTGACACACTAACCAGTCGGCCACAAGAGAGGTATAAGTGAATGCCATCTCCCATCAACTCACCCGTCGAACTCAGGTGTTTTGCGTTTGGAGACGATATCCACCCACCTCTGCCATGTTGACTGTGTAGTGCGTTTGTCGCACGTAGCCATATTATGACTATTTATCACATCACCGTGATTCATATACAATCAGAAACCTACAAACGTCCTTTAATATCCAATTCACTCTACCTCGGAAGTAATATATTTTCATATATGTTACTGAAGGGGAATTTTTAGTTGATAATAAGTCCACCGTCCCGTGGGGTCGAACCAGCGATGGACGAGGAATCAGGACTACAGTGACACTAACCAGTCGGCCACAAGAGAGGTATAAGTGAATACCATCTCCCTTCAACTCACCTGCGTCGAACTCAGGTGTTTGCGTTTGGAGACAATATCCACCCACCACTGCCATGTTGACCGTGTAGTGCGTTTGTCGCACGTAGCCATATTATGGCTATTTATCACATCACCGTGATTCATATACAATCAGAAAGCTACAAACGTCCTTTAATATCCAATTCACTCTACCTTTGAAGTAATATATTTTCATATATGTTACCGAAGGGGGAATTTTTAGTTGATAATAAGTCCACCGTCCCTTGGGGTCGGACCAGCGACGGACGAGGAATCAGGACTACAGTGACACACTAACCAGTCGGCCACAAGAGAGGTATAAGTGAATACCATCTCCCATCAACTCACCCGTCGAACTCAGGTGTTTTGCGTTTTGGAGACGATATCCACCCACCTCTGCCATGTTGACCGTGGAGTGCGTTTGTCGCACGAGCCATATTATGACTATTTATCACATCACCGTGATTCATATACAATCAGAAAGCTACAAACGTCCTTTAATATCCAATTCACTCTACCTTGGAAGTAATATATTTTCATATATGTTGCCGAAGGGGAATTTTAGTTGATAATAAGTCCACGTCCCTTGGGGTCGAACCAGCGACGGACGAGGAATCAGGACTACAGTGACACACTAACCAGTCGGCCACAAGAGAGGTATAAGTGAATACCATCTCCCATCAACTCACCCGTCGAACTCAGGTGTTTTGCGTTTGAGACGATATCCACCCACCTCTGCCATGTTGACCGTGGAGTGCGTTTGTCGCACGCGTAGCCATATTATGACTATTTATCACATCACCGTGATTCATATACAATCAGAAAGCTACAAACGTCCTTTAATATCAATTCACTCTACCTCGGAAGTAATATATTTTCATATATGTTACCGAAGGAATTTTAGTTGATAATAAGTCCAGCGTCCCGTGGTCGAACCAGCGACGGACGAGGAATCAGGACTACAGTGACACACTAACCAGTCGGCCACAAGAGAGGTATAAGTGAATACCATCTCCCATGAACTCACCAGTCGAACTCAGGTGTTTTGCGTTTGGAGACGATATCCACCCACCTCTGCCATGTTGACCGTGTAGTGCGTTTGTCGCACGTAGCCATATTATGACTATTTATCACATCACCGTGATTCATATACAATCAGAAAGCTACAAACGTCCTTTAATATCCAATTCACTCTAACTCGGAAGTAATATATTTTCATATATGTTACCGAAGGGAATTTTAGTTGATAATAAGTCCACCGTCCGTGAAGGGTCAGAACCAGCGACGGACGAGGAATCAAGACTACAGTGACACACTAACCAGTCGGCCACAAGAGAGGTATAAGTGAATGCCATCTCCCATCAACTCACCCGTCGAACTCAGGTGTTTTGCGTTTTGGAGACGATATCCACCCACCTCTGCCATGTTGACTGTGAGTGCGTTTTGTCGCGTAGCCATATGACTATTTATCATCACCGTGATTCATATACAATCAAAGCTACAAACGTCCTTTAATATCAATTCACTCTACCTTGGAAGTAATATATTTTCATATATGTTACTGAAGGGAATTTTAGTTGATAATAAGTCCACCGTCCGTGGGGTCGAACCAGCGATGGACGAGGAATCAGGACTACTGATGACACACTAACCAGTCGGCCACAAGAGAGGTATAAGTGAATACCATCTCCCATCAACTCACCGTCGAACTCAGGTGTTTTGCGTTTAGAGGCGATATCCACCCACCTCTGCCATGTTGACCGTGTAGTGCGTTTTGTCTTGCGTAGCCATAATATGACTATTTATCATCACCGTGATTCATATACAATCAGAAAGCTACAAACGTCCTTTAATATCAATTCACTCTACCTCGGAAGTAATATATTTTCATATATGTTTCCGAAGGGAATTTTAGTTGATAATAAGTCCACCGTCCCGTGAGGGGTCGAACCAGCGATGGACGAGGAATCAGGACTACAGTGACACACTAACCAGTCGGCCACAAGAGAGGTATAAGTGAATACCATCTCCCATCAACTCACCTGTTCGAACTCAAGGTGTTTTGCGTTTGGAGGCGATATCCACCCACCTCTGCCATGTTGACCGTGTAGTGCGTTTGTCGCACGTGAGCCATATTATGACTATTTATCACATCACCGTGATTCATATACAATCAGAAAGCTACAAACGTCCTTTAATATCCAATTCACTCTACCTCGGAAGTAATATATTTTCATATATGTTACGAGGAATTTTTAGTTGATAATAAGTCCACCGTCCCGTGAGGTCAGACCAGCGACGGACGAGGAATCAGGACTACAGTGACACACTAACCAGTCGGCCACAAGAGAGTATAAGTGAATACCATCTCCCATCAACTCACCCGTCGAACTCAGGTGTTTTGCGTTTGGAGCGATATCCACCCACCTCTGCCATGTTTGACGTGGAGTGCGTTTGTAATGCGTAGCCATATTATGACTATTCATCACATCACCGTGATTCATATACAATCAGAAAACTACAAACGTCCTTTAATATCAATTCACTCTACCTCGAGTAATATATTTTTCATATATGTTACCGAAGGGGAATTTTAGTTGATAATAAGTCCCAGCGTCCGTGAATTCGAACCAGCGACGGACGAGGAATCAGGACTACAGTGACACACTAACCAGTCGGCCACAAAGAGGTATAAGTGAATACCATCTCCCATGAACTCACCCGTCGAACTCAGGTGTTTTGCGTTTGGAGACGATATCCACCCACCTCTTGTGGCCGACTGGTTAGTGTGTCACTGTAGTCCTGATTCCTCGTCCGTCGCTGGTTCGACCCCACGGGACGCTGGACTTATTATCAACTAAAAATTCCCCTTCGGTAACATATATGAAAATATATTACTTCGAGGTAGAGTGAATTGGATATTAAAGGACGTTTGTAGCTTTTTCTGATTGTATATGAATCACGGTGATGTGATAAATAGTCATAAGATGGCTACGTGCGAGAGCAAAACGCACTACACGGTCAACATGGCAGAGGTGGTGAATATCGCTCCAAACGCAAAACACCTGAGTTCGAAGGGTGAGTTGATGAGATGGTAGATCTCACTTATACCTCTCTTGGGCCAAGGTTAGTGTGTCACTAGTCCTGATTCCTCGTCCGTCGCTGGTTGACCCACTGGACGATGACTTATTATCAACTAAAATTTCCTTCAGGTAACATATATGAA
>NC_089781.1:33334247-33379247 GCF_040412425.1 Macrobrachium rosenbergii
CAAACATATTTTAAATAAGTTGCTTGGTGATGACACAGAGACGAGAACACTTTATGCCATAAAGAAGGTGCTATGAGACAAACTCTCTCTCTCTCTCTCTCTCTCTCTCTCTCTCTCTCTCTCTCTCTCTCTCTCTCGCACACAAACACACACACACACACACACACACACAGCACACACACACACAAACAAACACACAGACACACACTATATTTTTGAAGAAAAATATTTTTATTTAATACGGTGTTTCATATTTATTTCAGTTACTCATATAATATGAAGATTGGCGAAAATTTTCAACAACTTACTAGTTAATTCTTATTGTATTTTTCTTTACAAAATCTTTACAAAGTGTTCGTTATTTAAAGCAACTTTCATTACGTTTTATCTTTGAGTAGAGAGAGAGAGAATTAGAGAGAGAGAAGAGAGAGAGAGAGAGAATATAAATTTGTTATAGATTTGCTTGTAGAATGTTAAGTATCTTTGCTTACATTCTATCTTAAGAGTATATATATATATATATATATATATATATATATATATATATATATATATATATAATATATATATATATATATATATATATGTGTGTGTGTATATGTATGTATGTATGTATGTATGTATGTATGTATACATATATGCGTGTGTATATGTATGTGTATGTGTGAGTGTAGGCATCTATCCTTTAAAAACTTTATTCCACGAAAGTTGAAGTCCGATTTCATATGATTTTCCCCTCGGTCTGTTTTGAAGGATTCTGTTTCTTTTAATTATTCTAATTTTCTCAATAGCATTATCCACATCTCCTTTATATTTTACATAACGGCGAGAGCCCTTAAGGGTTCCATCAACCCTCTGTTCGCAGAATGAATAACGAAAAGACCCAGAGGCATAAAAGCTTTTAGCAAATGAAACTTATAGCTTCAGGATTTTTATGTTCCTACTAGAATATCACTTTACAATTTGGTAAGTGAATTCACTGGCCTGCTTTCATATACTTACTACGCATGTTTATGCTTCCTCCATAAGTTACCAATATTGGTCAGAATGATATAGGTGCAACTAAATGAGTATTGTCCATATCAGTTACATGTATGATTATGTATGAATTATTGAGGTTAAAGGAAACAGAGCTTAACATTAGACACACAGCTGTTCCGTTCATTCAAGCAAAGCATCCTATTCAGAAATTCACCAAATGTCACAAGCTGTATTCTTTTCTCTGGTGGAATATCGGTTTCCCAGCCACTAGACTTTTATGATAGAAACTGAAACATGGAGGATATCTGTCTATGCTTAGCAAATCTTTCTCCCATTCAAACTTTTCTTTGAAGTCCGTTGCATGCAGGTTTTACATATTTCTACTGGATATTTTACCGAAATGTTCTCGTACAGCTAGTGTTAAGCAGAAACTAATTTTCTAAAATCAAATGACCTGTGCATAGGCTGAAATAATTTTGAAGGGATACGTTACCGTCCTAGAATGAGAGTCAAAACAGTTTTATGGATACCGAGATTAGCGTCCAATCTACTTATTTGAAAGGGCAATTCCATTGTTCTGGACCTCACATTCCCCAATTTTTAAGACGCTACTCTTGGTCATTACTCGATTTTATTAGCTTCATATTCAGCAGCTATATTCTTTCAATTTTCTTCCACTATCTAACGTTGCATCTTTGGTCTATATTCTATTCTGTGACTGGCCAGAAAAGGATTATATTGTGAAAATTATAATTGTGGGATGTATGTGAATTCCGTGGTAAATACAATTTAATTTTCAGTCTTTCTGTTTTCCGTTGATACTTTTCCTTTTTGCCAAGCATAGTCAACAAAATCTCGCGCATTTCCCAGGCGCCATATTCTTTTTATACCGAAGTAAAACTGATAAATACACATCCTCGGGGTGCAATTTACCCCCACACTTAATGCTGAACTTTCTTATGAAAAGTGTAGAGTCAGAAAGTTAACACACTTACGTCTGACATAGAGTAATATTATATTAATCGGAGAACACAAAATCAGTCCCAACGAGGAGCTATTGTAACCCACATGGTGCTAAGAGACATCAAATAGCTTCTGGAATGGTAAAGGAATGAGCAGGTGCCTCAGGAAAATTTCAGTGAATGAGTGTACCGGACCTAGATGATAGGAAAGGTAGGTAACGTTCATTGATTAAAACAATAAACTTTGAATCAATGCGTTTTAGAAGAAGGAAAGAATAGAGGTCAGCCAAAATACAAGAAAAGGCGATCTTACACCGTTTCATTGTATTTTCTTTAACTCATGAGTGACTTCTTTGTTGTTATTGCAAGTTCAACGTTTATACTTTCCGTTTTATTGGCTGGATGAGGGGGTAAAGGTTACAAACATATTTTAGAAATTAAACCATTAAGGTAATTGACATTTACTGATTAATTATCTCCAAGCAAGATTATCTTCTCAAATCATCAATTGCTGATGTCCTTTTTCCCTTCATTATGAAACATTTCCTGCCCTTTCTCCCCCAGTAATTTCCTTTTCTTTCCCCTGAATTGAGTTATTCAAATTAGACGGCGAAGAAGTTTGTCAATCAAATAAAGAGTCGAGAAAAAGGGGAAACTCTATTCTTTCTTGGTGGGTATTACGCTAACTTGTTTCCACTTGCCAAAATTAGCCCAATTTTGTCTAGGAACTTCGTTAATTGGAGATCATTCCTAAACTAATAAAGTGTAACTTTCAGGGGCCGAGACATTAGCCCAAACTGAATTAATAACTCTGACAGGTTCCTCTCTTTTTTTCGTATTCACAGTTACGTAACCGTACCAGGGCTTTTTGTTTTCTTTTCATGGATAAGTATTTTTAACATCTGCCGCCCAGATATTCAAATAAGCACGCGCTTGCGAAGTGTGACATCTTAAGCATGATTAAATGCGCTTCAAGTATCTTTTGGAACATCCTGAATGTCTCTAAACCAATTTCTTTGTGTAAAATCGGGTCATAACTTGTTAAACCTCGAAAATAAGATCATAATATGAGAAGCAGGAGCTCTGTTAATATTCAGAAACTAAGAGGCTTTCGTCGTGTTTGATCAGTTCTTGAATTTGCCTTTGAATAGAATGTTTTAAGTAATATGCTTTATTTCTATGAATTATACTTCATTATAATCACTGCCAATATATATAATTTGAGGCAAAACGCCTCTATATGAAATTCCGTCACTCATGTCTTAATATGCCTCATCTTCCATAAATTTCCTTTCGTCTCCAGCTACTCGTCTCATCGTTCTCTCCGGAAGTAAAGCCTGGATCTTTAATTCTTCCTTCATCATTATTTCATGCACATATATAACTTCTGGTGTTGCATGATATCACTTCTCACTCTAGGTCCTGCCATATGACTCCTAATATTTTTCTTGAAACATTATTGTCGACGAAACCTTTAGACATACCTCCAGATTTTTATTAATAAAGATCATTATTATAATTATGATTTCACTTCCATGTGGAATTTGAGTATATTTTGATGTCCAAAACTCATCCATTTATTCATCTTTATATTGATAATTTTTAGTCTATCACTAAATTCCAACTCAAGAGCGCCTGTGTTCTATTACATTAAACTTGGGATATTTCAGACCATTTGAGTAATCCTTTCTGCATCTAGTTTATTTCATCCTTCTGTTCATAAGCTGTCTTCATTATTTCTGGTTCTTAAATTTATATTGAACCTCATCTAGATATATGATGCATTCAGTTAATCAGCTTTTGAAATCTTGTGTTTTCTTTTTATTAAAACTTAATTATCTGCATATTCCAAGCGTCAATTTTATCACTGTTCAGCCAAAAGGCAGAAAAATTTAGAAAGGAAAGAGACTTTAGGCTTCTTTGGAGATTATGTATTCAAATTTCAACATCCTGAATTGATTATCTTACACGGTTTATTTTCAGATTATCATTTTTATAAGAATCGTTTTAATTGATCTATTTGCAAAACATGAAAATGATAAATGAAAAACACCCTAGTGAATGCTTCGCTTGGAAGTCTTGACACAAATGCCTTTTAAGCATTTAACATTGATCTTCATTACTATTAGTAATACCAAGAAGTTTAAAATAATATTTGAAAATCCATCTGACATATAAAGAAAGAGGAAATAATGAGCTTCAGTTGAATGATACTGCGGGCTTTTGAGAAATTGTAAATAGTTTTGCGATATCCGATATATTATTGCTGATCAATAATTATAAGCGACAATTCTTGAAAAATGCAAAATATAAATAAATACATTATGAAATAATAAATTGCATATAATAATTTTTCAATGTTTTTCCATGTCATTAAGCATCTTTTTCCAAACGTTTGGGCACTGGGAAGAATATATATATATATATATACATATATATATATATATATATATATATATATATATATATATATATATATATATATATATATATATATATATAAAATCTCAGCATAATTCTTTATTTCCCAACGTTTCTTTAACAAATAACTTGGTAACATCATCAGGGAATCTACGGGGTTTGAATAAAATTACTTTAAAAATTGCTATAAAAATCAATAAAATTCATAAAATACATCACAGTTGAATACAAGATAAAAAAAAAGACATAAAAGCAAAATCAAAGACCGCTAACCAACCTTATACCAAGAAGGCAGAAGACAGAATGTGTCCATAAAAGTGAGAACTCAGGTAGAGCTTGAGTGGAGGAGGTCTGGGTATTTAACTGGGGAACCAGTTGTTTAATAAATAATGATTCTAGGATAGGCAGTTCCTATGCATTGGTTGTTTGGCCTATGATACAGAAATCATTTCTATCAATATATGTTTTACAATTTTTTTGAATGGTTTCTTATGCTTGAATGTTCGGGATTGGAGAGCCTACGGCCAGTCCGAAAACTTATCCCCGATGAGAGTCGATCCTGGCCCTCAGTGGCCTCCTCGTGGATCCGACATATGTCCCAGAGTTACACTTAGGGCAACTATACTTATATACCACGTTAGAGGTCAAAAGCGGGTTAATCGATCTTTGTATCTGAAAAAGGAACCAGTCGTTAGTGGATTTTTAGGGATTAATTTTAGACTAATGGCACCATAATGTTTATGAACAATTTGTGCGAACCTTTCTCGAAACGAATCATCATGTAAAAAAGGAAATTTGGCATAAAAAGCTAATTTTGGTACTGTACAAGGTTTGGTAATATTCATGAACTGTTTGTTAAGGAACATACGGAGCTTTTTTAAAAACAAGTTCTGTGGGAAGCAGTTGTTCATAAAATATTCAGAAAAGAAACTAATTTCTTGATGGAAGGATTGCCAGTTGATGTAATAAAAACGCCCTGGGAGGAGAGTAAAATTAGAGTTGAGTTTAAAATCATAAAAACAGAAACTATAGTGATTGGATCCTAAACCAGTAAAAGTCTTCTTTCTAAAAACAGAAGTATTAAAAAAAACCATTATCTCTAGTAATAAGAACGTCTAGGAAAGGCAACTGATTATTCACCTCTTTTTCTACGGTAAACTTAATGTTATGATGTTTAGTATTAACATATGCTAAAAACGAGTCAATATCACAATCATTCTTAAATGAGGCGAAGGTGTCATCAATATACCTACCATAAAAGAGTAGGTGGAACCTAGTGGACATTCATCTAACACACGTTCTTCCAGGAGCACATGAAGATGTTGGCAAAGTAGGAACAACTTGTTGTTAAACAGTCAACACAACTTCAGATAAACAGATCCTATCAAACCTCTTGGAGTTTTTTCATATCATGCTTGGTATTTATGACAGTAGTAGAGCAATAGATATACTCTTTAGATTTCCAAAAGGATTTGGCAAAGTTCCACACAAGAAAATAATGACAAAATTAGAGCTTTAGGAATTGTAGGAGAAATAGCAGACTGGATCGAAGACTGGCTAACTAATAGAAAACAGAGTCATAATAAACGGTGAAGAATCAGAATGGGCAGATATGACAAGCGGAGTTCCTCCGGGTTCTGTCCTTGGCCGACTCTTGTTTTTAATTAACATTAATGACATTGATGTAGGCTTAACTAGCAGGATAGCCAAATTTGCAGATGACACCAAACTAGTGTAAATGCAGCAGACCCAGATACAGTAGAAAGTTTAAGGAATGATCTAAGGAAAATAAGAGAGTGGTCAAAAAGGTGGCAAATGCCTTTTAACTTGGATAAGTGTAAAGTGTTACAAATAGGAACAAACAACCCTCGTGCCAACTACATGCTGCTTGGGAATGACATAAATAGTATAGAACGAGAAGAGGATCTTGGCGCCATTATTACCAAGGACTTAAAATCCACAAAACAGTGCATAAAGGCTGAAAAGAAGGCACAGAAATTAGTGGGATACATAAAGATGCAGTTCAAATACAGAAACAAGGAAAAGGTGCTGCAGCTCTACACATCCATGGTTAGGCCTCATCTTGAATACGCAGTACAATTTTGGTCACCAACACTAAGAAAGGACATAAATAGATTAGAAGGGGTACAAGCAAGAGCCACAAAGTTAATTCCATCCATCAGGCAAACAGGTTACCAAAGACGACTAGAGAGCCTGAACATGTATGGCTTACAAACACGACGATTGCGAGAACAACTAATAGAAACATTCTAAATACTGAAAGGCATAACCAGACAAGAAATAAAGAATGGAAACTAGAACTGAAGAGATACAGCACATCTCATTGTGGGAACTTCTTCACATACAAGATATGTGCCACATGGAATAAACTGCCACCAGAAGTTGTAAACAGCAACAGTGTGGTGGAAGAGGTGGGTTAATGCCGAGGCTAAGTACAATTTCCCCGCTCTCGATGGGTAAATATAATACACCAGACTCGGCGTTAACTTATACCTCTCTTGATAGCTCAGTGGTTAGCGTCGACTGGATTTGCTGGATGCGGCGTCTGTGTGTCGTGGGATCGATTTTTCGGCAGTGCCGTCGGCCCATTTATCACTTATAAATTCCCCTTCGGTGATAATTCCCCATCGGGATATTCCCGAGGTAGCGTGGATTTGATATTAAGCGATATTTGTAGCTTCATGATCGTATATAAATCACGGTGTGATAAAAAATGTCATAAAAAGAGCTGCGTGTTCCAAACGTACCAATGAACTATCATGGTCGAGGTGGGTTAATGCCGAGGTTAAAGTACAATTTCCGCCTCGACGGGTAAATATAGTACACCAGACTCGGCGTTAACTTATACCACCTCTCTTGATAGCTCAGTGGTTAGCGTCGACTGGATTGCTGGATGCGCGTCTGTGTGTCGTGGGATCGAGACTCGGCAGTGCCCGTCCATTTATCACTTATAAATTCCCCTTAGGTGATAATTCCCCATCGGGGATATTATATGTAGCGTGGATTTGATATTAAGCGATATTTGTAGATTCATGATTGTATATATATATATATATATATATATATATATATATATATATATATATATATATATATATATATATATATATATATATATATATATATATATATATATATAAATATATATATATATATTATAGATATCTACAATAATATTGGATCACTCACTCTTAAGGAATTTTATGGGAAAAATACTAAACAGTAGGGGAGGAAGGTATACCCATAAACCCAGAAGCGAGAAGAGAGTTTTGACCATGAACAGTCTCACCCTCTTTCAGGGATGGGCTGTAATGTGTCCCATAGGACCACAAATGGCGGGGTAGAAGGCTGTTTTCCCATCTTAACCTTAAGTTTCAATCTACCTCCAGCTAAGTTACTTTTGATCCTTCTCTGGCCGTACCTCTTTTCCTCATTCCAGGGACATGCCGGCCCAGCAGCCTAGAGAGATGCCCCCAGCAACAACCGAGACCTTAAAACGCCGGGGTTACCGCCATCGTCAGTTCAGTTCAGACTTAGTCCGCTCGCCTTTGCGGTGATCTCTCAGTCTGTCCGAAGACAAAAGCCGCTGGCAGGCAGTGGAACTCACCGTTCTCACTTAAGCTGGACCCACGTTGACCTACGACCAGACTCTGCCCAAAGGTGTGTATGCAAGCAAAACTAGTAGGAACGAAGGTATGTGCCCAGAAGGAAAAATTGGTTGGCCAGTATTTTTTCTTTGACTCGTTATCACCCCACTCTCATACATTTTATTGTCTCAGTAGCTTCCTGTCTCTTCAACTTAATCAGTGAATCTACTATCCCAATGTGTAATTCTTTGACAGTGCATAATGTAACTCTAACCCCTTGATAGCAAGTGAGTAGAGTAAAGGATCTCCCTCCAATTCTTGCATTGATTCAATTACAGAGAGAGTGTAATTTCAGTTTTAGGCTTACCTGGAATTGTCTCATTTCCAGGAGTGTTATTAGTGCCGTTACCACCCTAGCATGCTTCTGTGTTCCTGATTGCCTGAAGAAACCCGCCCATACTGGGGTTGATAGAAATCTTGCCTGACTGGCTTAGGGGACCACATGCAAGTGGCCAGTATTTGCAATTGTGACTCATTATTCAGTTCACTCAATCATTGCTGTTGTGTAAATTCCCAATTGATTTATTTATTGAAAGTGTCCAGTCTTCCTTGGTAATTTCTTCCATGTTGTGATTATAAATAATAAATTACTGTTAAGAAACCCACTTTCGTTTGGACCTACCATTTATTCTTGCATTACTTTAGTTTATGGGCTTACGAAGGGTTTTAATAAGTCCAAGATTATTAACTTAAACCAAAAACTGCAGTCATCTGCTCGTAACTCTGAAAACAATATATATACTGTATATATATATATATATATATATATATATATATATATATATATATATATATATATATATATATATATATATATATATATATATATATATATATATATATATATATATATATATATATATATATAAATATATATATATATATATATATATATATATATATATATATATATATATATAAATATATATATATATATATATATATATATATATATATATATATACATACACAAATATTAAGCCATAGATGTCATTTAATACCCAACTCACACTACATCGGGAGTAGACTTGCACCCAAAAGGAAAATAAACGATAAAAGCTTCGTTGCTAGTGGATTCGAACTGCCACTTGGTTGGGAAACAACAACGTACACTGACTTGACCATTTAGCCGTCAATTCACCTATCTTGACGGTTCAATGGTCAAATGGGACTTTACTGAATGAATCTGAAGCTTTAACTACTTTCGGTATAACTTTTTACTCACATCTTACTTTTGAGAAACATTTAATGAAAGTGTCAGCAAATGCCTCGAGAAAGTTAGGTCTCGCACCTAACGCCTCTTATATTTATAACAGTTATAAAACCAATGCAACCTGTTTTAGGTCATTGGTCCTCCTGTTCTCCAGTGTGGATGTCTGCTTCTGACAGAGATTTATCTCTTTTAGACTGAGTTGTTCGTAATGGCAGGCTTATAGTACCTAATATTAGCAGTTATGACTTGGACCTTTGACGGGTGGTCTCTTGTTAGTCAATTTTTCTTAAGTTGTATCTTAGCAGAGATTTTGCACGTTCACAATTGATTACCGATCCCGTTCTCCTGCCGAGAGCAACCAGATTTATTATACAGTAGCACCAATATGCAGTAAATATGCCTCGTTGTCGAATATCTTATTTCCAGAGGTCCTTTATTCCTCGCACTGTAGGACTGTGGAACAGTCTCCCTGAAGATGTCGTGCAATTAGAACTGAAAAAGTTCAAGTGAAGATGCAATTGATTACTACCCTAATGCAATACTCCATGCATTCTGATAATCCACTTACATTGTTTATCTATTTATTTATTAATTTGTTATTTTTTTATTTTTAATAAGTGATCTCCTTTTCTATGTTTCCTTTACTCTCCTGTTATTTCTTTCTTTCAAATGAACACCACGTTCCGTGGAACTAGAATTTCAAATCAGTGGCCCCTGTGGGCTTGTTCCATGTGCATGGGGTTCATCTTTCTGATAATAATGATAATTCGTAGTTGTTTTCCAACCAAGCGGCAGTCCGAATCCCACTGCCGACGAAGCACTTATCAATTATAATTCTCTTTAGTTACTCCCGAGGTATAATGGGTTGGATATTAAACGACATTAGTGGCTTGATATCAGTGGATGTAAAAATGTTACAATGTATGTGACAAAAATTCTCTATAAAAAGACGTTATATATATATATATATATATATATATATATATATATATATATATATATATATATATATATATATATATATATATCTGTGTGTGTGTGTGTGTGTGTGTGTGTGTGTGTGTGTGAATACGTTCCAACTGTTAAAAACGGCTGACCACAAACGGGATCTGATCTAAAACCTTGTTTTCCAAGGATTTGATCCTTTAGCGTGATAGCAAAGAGGATCAAAGTGAGAATGCAGAGGATTTGGAATCAGATGCGAAAGGAGATTAGACTGTGTGTCGCAGGAATATATTTCCAAGAATTCAGGGACCACAGGAGCTTATGAAGAGAGGGTATCTCGAAGCTCATCGCGCCCCACACCCGAACCACCCCCGCCAAAAAGGGCTAAAAAATGAAAGTGGTAGACACAAGTTTAATGGATGGAAAAGCTATTTTAAGTTATTTTGGTCAACCTATGAAATTCCATGAAAAACCTACTCAAAGGAATGTAACCGATGATAGCATAACTCCCCCCCCCAAAAAGAATTTATATCGCTGTATGATCTGTAATTACATAGACATAAAACCATTTTTTTTTTTCTTATTATTCCGCAGGTCAGAAATATAAAATATAAAGGTCAAGTTCATTCTTTTGATTCACATGTTAAACATGAAAGCACGAGTCTGTGACCTTGAGCCACGTTCCTTCTTCCTCCTATGTTTATGTTATATACAGTTAAAATTAACTTATAAATCAAAATAATAAGACTCCATTCTGTTGTCAGATGTGACCCGAATTGAAATAAAAACTACCAACGTATTGTAAGAAGTCTGCTGTTTAGGCAAAGTTACTCGTCTATATCGAAGAAGAAATAGGAAGAGATTGCTTCCACTTTTCATTCATAATTTTTTTTTCCTCTCTCTTCACTTTGGTAGTAGCATTAGAGTTACATCAGATTACGAAAGAAATTTTCCATTTTGAGAGATAAAATAGAAATGGTCTCAAGTCACATAATCTTTCTCACGATGCCCCACTTTGAAATATTTGTGATTTTCTTCACTTTGCTCTGAAAAATGGAACAATAATGCTCTTTGAATCTCGCGTACGTTGGCTTGCATCCCGAAGGCAGCTTAGTAAACTTTATTTTTTCTTCTTTTTATGAGGCGTTAGTAGTCGCGTTATCCCTTTACCGTGAAACTCTGTAATATTCCTCTGGACAGTGTTAAAAAACTGATTCTTTCTAGACTACAGCGCCATATACAGTACTGAAGGTTTGTTTCTCTGTTATTTCTCTAATGCTTCATTCACACACATACACACACACACAAACACACACAAACATATATATGTATGTATGTATATATATATATATATATATATATATATATATATATATATATATATATATATATATATATATATATATATATATATATATTATCTTACTAAACAAAATGCGAATAAATGAGCAAAAAGGGTTAAAAGAAAAGTAAGGAAGAGACATACAGTAAAATATCTTAGAAGAAAATACTTGAACCTTTATCGATCAAGAGTAATCTGTGGTCAATTTAATGTCTGTTTCAATGTTGAAAGGTCTAAATTGCGTTGGTCACTTTAATTTTTTACCTGTATTCAGAATGAATATTGCATTTTCCTGTATCCTGAAAAAGGTAGCACCATACTGATTTATGAATATCTTAATGTTTCTTGTGGCCTCATTGTTCATACTGATCATTCACATAAAATAAAATATTATACTTGCTTAAACTGTAGATTAGGTATTTTTATAATTGCTTTAAAAATTGCCTGTATTGATCCAGGTGTTAACAATATTCATAGTATTGAGTCTCCAATACAGGTTTTATAATGAATTATTTCTTGACATTGTTTATCAGATTTTGTGTGTGTGTGTGTGTGTGTGTGTGCTAACAGAAAAGAAGAGTGTAGGAAAATATATAGATATTTATGCAATAACATGAAATATAAAATAATTCATTATAAAACCTGAATTGAGACTCAGCACAGTAAATATTGTCAACACCTGGATTAATAAAGGTAAATATTAAAGTAATAATTATAAACTACTTAATCTATAATTCAAGCAAGTATGATATTTTTCAGGTAAACGATTAATAACAATAGTGAAATCACAAGAAACATTAAGATATTCGTAAGCCAATCTGTTGCCATTTTTTCATATAAGAGGAAAATGTGAATATTCATTCTGAATACAAGGTCAAAATTTAAGTGTCCAAGCTATTTGCAACATAGACATAAAATTAAGTACAGATTACTCTAGATCGATAAAAAGTCATATCATTCGTCTATGTTCAAGTCTTCTTGTTCCAAGATATTTTACTGCTTCTTCCTTTTTTCGTTCTTAACTCTTTTTGCCCATTTATTCGTATTCTTTTCGGTAAGATTATGTCATTTTTGGCTTGTTCAACGTGTAAATGATCGCCAAGGATTACGTATAATGAAATTAATTCAGTTTCATGCTTTACTTGCAAAAACAGCAAGAATATTATCAATTTTTCTAGCAAGAAATAAGTTTAAAAATCATAAACGGAGAACTAATCGATTGTCATTGGATTTTATCTTGACTTAGATCACGATAGACAACCAGAAAGATTTCTTTTATAAGCCTCTCCCGGGACTATTGCTAAATGTTTAGATTTAGTGTCGGATTAAAATCCCATAAATTCGTTGAATTACAAAGCTTCACGGAGTTATCATTAGAGAATTAGGCGCATGGCGGCAGGCATTGACAAAGGAAGGACTACCTATAGTAATCGCGTAGAATGTAACGGAGACTCAAAATACAGGTCAAATCAAGGTACTGAGTCGCACGGGGCAAACACGGATCATATTGAAAGTAATACCACGAAACAAAATTCACTCTTATTTGATGGGAATATTAATGACTCGTTATTTTATATACAACGATTAACGAGGCCACCGGGTTTAGATGTTCACTGATAAGCAATCATTCATTCTCTGTAAAGATAAAAATAGTAATTGTCATCTGCAAGTTTACCGCATCAAACGATAGTCAAGTTCAGCACCTGTCGAGGTATACCATAGAGAAGCAATTTCATAAGGCATATTCCGCCCATGAAAGTTGATAGAATCAAACTGATAAAAAAAACAGGTTTCATTTCTTTTATTTTCCTAAATGGTAGCCAAGTCGGGAAATTCCAAAATCTTATGAAAAGACCGAAACCTGAAAGGCCATTTATGAAAACGACGCAAATAATAGCATTACAAGCGCGTCTGTTAAATGCAAAGGAGCTGGCTATTTCCCTTCCCAAGGATATGGAAGCCTTTCTTTCGTTCAGATTATTGCACTGGTGTTGCAAGGTAAAGTCGAAGTGAAATGCCAAGCGTCGTTATCCCTTCCAATGATACTGTCAGGAAACTTCCATCTTACCGGTCCCGGAAACAATTCGGATGGAAACCTCGGCCATTTGGCGAACAGCATCGGTTCCGAATCCTTTGGGGGAAATGGTACTCAGCCTTATATAAGAAAAGGTTAGATTAAGAAAGGCAGAGATATAGGCGAAGGGTCTGAGGAGCCCTGATATCGGCCCCAAGAACTGGCATAATTCCCAAGCCTGTAAAGGAATTGGGAATTTGTTTGTGTGTTTGTTTTTTATGAGGTATCTTTTACTTTTCTCGTTTCTCTCTTGCAGAGATGCACTGAATTGTTTTCCTGATGCGGAAGTTCGATTTTCGAGTGAAGGCAATCTTTTTATTTCGTACAAGGAACTCAGAGGTGTACTGAGGTAAAGAATAAAAGGTTAATGTAATCCATGGATTTGTGAGTAACTTTAGTTTTGTAATGTAAATTCTTATTCAGAATTCACAATGATCTTTTACAAGGGAATGTAGTAATAACTCCAAATATTTATATAATAGGAATTTAAAGGCTGTCTTTGCTGCAATTGCTTTCGAATGTGTGCAATTAATAAAGGATTCAATCGTGGATGCTAATAAACAAACGGAAAGCCTAAAATCTGCTCTAAACGCAGGCAGCGTAATTAAGAATTTTATAATTCCGTATGCTTCGTTTATCATATTTTTTAATGTCGAGACTAAGCGAGAAAATTGTTTCGATGCCAATGCATGTAAGCTTTATATATCACATTTCTTATCATCTAGAGTTGAGCTTAAGGGGAAATTTACAAACAATGACTGATTCATTACTACAAAAGTTTTCCTCATATGTATTTCAAACAAATTCGAAAGAACCTTCAGAAAAACGAGAGAAGATCCACGAAATTTCCTCACCCATGCGGAAGTGTAAAGTGTGAGTGTATGGAAGCGCGCAGTCGTCTCCTAATGGCTGGACGAGAGCAGGGTACTAGAGCTACCTGCCGAGGGTCACATAAGCTTAATGTAAACCCAAATGGCGGTGTAATGCTGCTCCCGGTGAGTTATTATGCGGCCTTTATGAGCGGTCAGAGGTCCTAAATTTCCCCCCTGCCCGTTTCATTTATGTTCAGCTTCCGTACGTTAGCCCGATTGTGTACGGGAGGGATAAATGTAGAATTATTTATTACTTTTTTTATCTCTTGGTTAATTTTCGCATCATCCATCGACCCCTCTTCGTCAATAGCTGTATTTGCTTAAGAGGACTCAGTCAACTTTTACCAAGTAGAATTCCTTATCAAAAGAAGCAGGATTGTGCATAAATCCCGTTATTTTCGATACTTTTTTTCTAAACACTGTTTTTTTCTGCGTTTTTTTTTTTTTTAGGATATTGTTTGATCTCGCGAATATTTTATTATCTTGGAACTATCTCTCTCTAATCTTAAAGGTTTCATTTATTATCTGTCTAATGAATTGCACGGAATATTAAAAAAATCGGTTTGATATGAATGTACATATTAGTACTCACACACGCAACCGCCCATACACACAAACACACACGCACATATACATACAAACACACACACATATTATATATATATATATATATATATATATATATATATATATATATATATATATATATATATATATATATATATATATATATATATATATATATATATTATGACGACGTGTCCAGTGTCTGATCTTCAGATTAAACCTGGTATCTAAGTGCTTGATATTTGATTACCAAACTTACCATTTATTCGACAATTCGACAGCCAGACACCTGAACTCTCATCACACATACAAAACGACTGATTTCTCTAAAGGCAACAGTGATCCCTTATAAAACTTATCAATCATGAAAGAAAGCAGAATAAGTTCATTAAAACAGGTGTGAGGTAAAATCAAAGGGCATCACTCCAATAACATTATAAAAATCTAAGTATTTTTATTTCCCTGTTCGAGCTCACTTCAATTTCTTGAAGGAAATATCTCACTTATCACTCTATATCTAATTCGAAGCAAAATTACTGGTGGGTCAATAAATGAAACTCTGATATAACAATTTTAAATACCAAAAATATCAATTACGTTACAACAGGACATATGAGGTCCCGAGAGAGAGAGAGAGAGAGAGAGAGAGAGAGAGAGAGAGAGAGAGAGAGAGAGAGAGAGAGAGAGAGAGAGAGAGAGCCGCATCTCTTCAACACGGCTATTGGTCTCAGAATGATGCTCTCTGTATGGGCGTCGAGATACATGGCTGCCCATACGAGTGCGTGGACAGGTTTTAGACGAGATTTTTATTTTAAAAACTCTTTAAAACGATAATTAGAGAGAAAGTGGAATTACAGTTAATAATAATATTTATTATTACATAGTTTCGGAACAAAAGAATCTCTAGTTACTATAATAAAATGAAAGATATTGTCTCATGGAAAATTCCTTTTTTATATACCGTACAGGGTTTAACCACTCTAACTACTCTAACTTTACGCTAACTCTCTATGGCATTTGCGCATCTGAATACAAAATTATACGGTACACAACAATACACACATACACACCACGACTAAGGGAAGACTACTGCATTATGAAAACCACAGCATAAGAATATGTGTGTATGTAAGTATATATATGCACGATATTCCATTTTGTGCGAAAAGCTTTTTAGACTTTTCATCTTGGGTGTGATGGCTCCGCACAGCGCTACTTTAAAAACAGAGCAATCGCATTACAGGATGCTTAATGCAGCCACTGTCTCTATTTTTGCAGACGATAGGCGGGCACATATTTACAACTTAAATTAATAAAAGACTTCAAATTTTTGTCACTAGTGCTTTCTGCATTTTCATCTGGGAATTCAAGAATATCTTCATCTAGTTATTTTCAGTCTATACTCAAACTCTCTTCATTAAAGTAAGTTTGCTGGTACCTCATGACAATTCTTTGTTTGTGAGACTTCCTCCCACATTGTGTTCGCTTTAATTAAAAGATCAAAGAATGCCAGGCGCATTTTTAAAGAGAGCGGATATCTGTTCCGAGATAATTAATGCCATTTTTAAACCAAGTTGTTTCTGTAAAAATTCTTGAGTCTTTTCACGACTGTAATAATTTCCCAGCTCGTTTCTCCGCCTCTGTTATAAGGAAAGGAAAACATAGTCGAGATATTATCATCAAATGATATTTTTCATATCATTAAATTGCTTCGATTATGTTTTAAATTATCTGCTGAGACTTGTATGAACAATTATATTTATAAAGTAGTTAAAGTTTTTTTTGTTTTTCTTTGAGTTTTACAAGTGGCTAAAAATTACCTTTCCTTATTTTCTTCACTCACAATTGTTACAATCAGATCAAAAACTAGTTAAGCCGTTTAGTCCAGGAGTATTTGGGAGAAATATCTGTCCAAAAGCAGGTCTTCAGATATGACACTTCATCAGCCGATTAAGCCTTTCATTACCAGGATGCCATAACTTATCTTTCATAGATCAAAAGCCACTTGAGGAAATTATAGCTAAGAGTATGTAGGGATATCTTCATTAACTGCTGCATACATACATGCATATGTGTTTTATGTGTTCATGTGTATACACACACACACACACACACACACACACACATATATATATATATATATATATATATATATATATATATATATATATATATATATTGCATGAATGTTTTCCTAATCTGAAAAATATTCAACTTTTGCATTCATCTTTTGAAGTTCAAGTTCTCAGGACTACTTTACATATAAAATATCTCAATTATGATAATATGTAGTACAAAACGAGAACCATTGTGTCAAATGCTAACCGTCTTATATCTTTTACCAACTCGTTTTATCTATCATTTATAACTTTGCGTCTTCAGCTACTTTCACGAAGAAAACTAAGTTAGCATAACAGAATGTAGATATAATTTGAAAGACATTCAAAGGGGACAGAAAGTGAAGGAAGATGTATGAATTAATTAAACTGCATAACATATCACGTGACGGGAAAATAGGAAAGTGAATGGAATATTTCAATAGGAGAACTGTATAGGACTGAGATAATTTTAGAATATGCTCCCTGCATGAAATCGTTCCTCTATTCTCCAGTAATTTATTTCTTTTGTTACCGGATAAACCATAGCGACAAATAAAACGACGTTAATTAATTCGGAAAGTATGATTAGTCCACTCGCGAAAGCAAGACAATGCAAATGGAGAATATCGTTTTATTCTGAGGCTTTGGACATTTACGTAAAGAACCATATATTTCGTTTTATTGAAATGAGCTTCCATGTCAAGTTCAGTTTAACAGTGAAAAAGAAAATTACAAGAATGTATACTTGTGTTTCAAATATTCACTATTTGTTATCATCTAAGCACGAAACATTCAACTATCACTATCCGTTATTTAACTCATACCTATTTCCCTTCCTTTACCTCCATGTCTACCGTTACTTGCGAGTAATGGACATAAATACTTTTGTGTTTCCAAATCCACATTTCTGATATTAGTTATGAATCCATCTGCACTTGACCCGATGCTTACCCACCATCCGTTTTGCAACATCTGGTTCATATTTTGAAATTAAAAGTCTCCGGCGTTATTGGCGCAAGATATTGGCAATAATTTTCCAGACAACTGTCGAACGACTTCAGTGTCCTCCAAGCAGTGCATGGTAATCTTTGCTTTCTCTCTCTCTCTCTCTCTCTCTCTCTCTCTCTCTCTATACTAGTTGTCCTTTTACGTCAACAGAGAAAAATTTACCTCTGAAAAAGGCGATAATTCTGTTGCATTAAGCTAATCCTTTTGCAAAGTTCTCGAGATATTTCTGAGTGACTGGTTTTTCGTTTTTCTACTGAGATTAAACATTTTGTCTATCTGGAACGATCGAAATTCAGTTATCTCATAACCGGAAGTTATGCTATGTTAATTTTATTTCAGGTCCCATCGATATTTACTCTGAATATTTTGTACCCAAGAATGTTGAAGTGTGGTTAAAAAATTATCTGAAATTAGATGTTGACAGGAAAAAATTTTGTTTCTTTAAAGTCTTTCGCTAAAGCTGTGATTTTTCTCAAACTGTGTCTTTTCCCAAGTCAGAATCATTTTGGATTTTGGCTCAACTGAGCTGAAATCTGAGGAGCTTTTCTGATCGAAATTTGTCCCTCGTTTTATATAGAATCTAGTGGTCACGTTTATCAGAAATTCTGTTATTTTCAGTGGCCACAATGGCCTGTTAACCCTCTTGTCCTCCTTGTTCTTTCATTTAATAGGTTATTGTTGGTATGTATGTATGTATGTATGTATGTATGTATGTATGTATGTATGTATGTATGTATGTATGTATGTATGTATGTCGTAAACTTTTCACACCTTCGGTATTCCAAAATAACAGAATCAATTTCAGCCAAACTCAGCACAATGTTTTCGTACATAAGAAAGGTCCAAGACTGTTCAAATGGTGGGGGGGACATACCTTTCCAATAAACAGAAAAAATTAGGGTTTGGTCACCTAAAATTATTCTAGAGCTATTTAGCCTCCATACGTAAATGGAATTTATCGTCACCTGGCAAGTATAAGGTCACAAAGTAGGTTAATAGAGGAAATAAGAATAAGTATAAAACAATTTTTTATAAGAAAAATAGTCTTATATTCGTAAGCAAGGGTTAAGGATAAACTCAACCAAATACCTGTGTGTAAGTCCAACGTTTGGAGTAGAGGGTTTCTCCACTAGGGTTCAAGGATCGCAGTGATGGGCTGATAAAACGTCTGGTCATTGTGGCATCCTATTTCTGCGAATGACTTATCTTCTTGTAAGTGCAGGTTGATCAACTTTGAGAAGTAAGAGTGGTTTTTGTTTCTCTTTCTATAATGCCATCTTCCTTTCAACGCTTCACTGTCTTTCATCCAGAGGACTGCTACTCGACTTTTGATTAGGCTTATCTGTAGCTTATGCAGTCTTGTATTAAATTTCTATCAGAGTACGAAAAAGTAGTTAAAGAAATAGATTATAGGCCTATACGTAACATTCCATGGCTTCCTGTGAGGACAGATCCCTTCTGTTTAGAATAGATAGTGCAGCTCAGCTAGTATAACAGAGGACTTTTGCGAATTTGTGCTCAAAAATTTCTTCAGTTCCTTTCTCTTCGTTGCTGATGACGATGGTGGAGAATAAATGGAATCTTTCAAAATATCTGTAATAGTTATATTTATAATCAAAACAGTAGCATTGTGAAATCTAAGTGGAAAGTGGAAAACAGTGCTGCAAAGGAATACCTGAGTAATACAATAAGCTTTGTTTTACAGAAATGAAAGGAGTTTGTGAAGAACAGTAACAATCCGATGACGAAGTTTTATTAGGATACAACGATATTCTGTTGATGTAATCATTTTTGGTCTGAGACCTCTCTCTGGCATAAGTTGCAGTGGACAATGCTGACACTTACTTGCATTGTTACTAAAGCATATGGGATCTACGGACGTTGTCAGTTCTTTAAAGGGTGTTACAAATATCGCTCTCGTGATACGTCCGGAAACGAAATACAGAACACGGTTGTTCCACTTATTAGACATTGCCACATACGTGTATTTGTAATTAGTATTAAACTGGGATAATCATTATTATTTCATTTTCAATCATATTCAAATGACTTCTGTATCATTTTTCATATAGAATATGATATCACGCTAGTTCTTCGTCACAGTTGTAAAAACCACAATTAGTTGCCAGCGTGCGTGAAGTGAGAATGGAAACGAGGGAGATTCGTGGGAAACTCTGCCTGAGAGAATAGGCACCTCATGCATTTAATTTTGTAATAAAAATCTCGGAAAAATGTGAAGATCCATTTATTCCAAGTTTCCCCCACCAGATTCATCTTAATACATATCAAAATAATTTCAAAGTGAAATTCAGTGGCTCAACACAGAAATATTACTTTCCGCTCTTCTTGTGCTTTTATCAACTTTTATTCTTCGGTATTTTACTCCACTTCTTTCTCCATCAGCTTTTAGTTTTTTCTTAATAATAATAATAATAATAATAATAATAATAATAATAATAATAATAATAATAATAATAATAATAATAATAATAATTTGGTACGACATCCTTTTTAAGCGTGTTTCATGTAAGCCAATTTAGCATGGCACCTCCCCTCACAGAGAGAAATAATAATTCAAACCACTAAGTATAATTATAATAATGACGATTTTCCTTTAGCGTTTCAATATTCTCTACATGCATCACATTTATATACTGTCTGAGACTTGAATTTCAACATTCTATTCCACATATTCTTTTCAGCTTATCGACTACTGAGCATTCCATTGACATACCAAAGCACGACGTTTTTCTAAGATTCGTGGAGTTGTTGGCCAGATTCGCATTTTTGGGGAGACAAAGCATCCCTGTGTCCTCTAGAGACAGCCCAGATCAGCCATCTCACATCTGCTCTCGATGTTAAGGTTGAAAGGAGTTCAAAAGACCACAAAAAAGAAAGTCGATTTTAATATCGAAATGGAATGTTTTTGCATCGTCGTTTGATGTTGATTCCAGCAACTTTCTTTTAGGTCAAACATCACAAGGAAAGCAGCTGACAAAAAGTCATCACATCCGATCCTTTTTAACCCCCCTCCCTCTCTCTCTCTCTCTCTCTCTCTCTCTCTCTCTCTCTCTCTCTCTCTCTCAAAGGGAAATACAACCAAAGTATTTTAGTTTGATAAACCTATTTTGACATTCATTTATTAATGGAAAATCTTAAAGATGCACTCCATGTACATTATACATTAATTTTTTCGTTACTAAATGCCTAGATGTTTCCAAAAAATTCTTTTAAAAGAGAATAAATATATGTCTTTGTAATTTCATGTGTAATACCGACAGATAAAAAAATAATAAACTTGCAGTTTCAAAGATAAAACATAAAATACTGTCATAACGCTCTTGATTGAAGATTTAAGATTTTCTGTTAATAAATGAAATATCAAAAATGGTCAGTGAAGAGAAGTATGACAGTATTTTTTATTCTATCTGTGAAAATATTAGTTTTGCATTTTTATTGCATTATTCCATTTAATTACAAAAGTATAATTACGATTAAATACTACATCTATATTCTCCCTTAAAAGCGTTTTTTTTTTTGGGGGAGAACATTTTTCCGGATTCATTAATGAAAACATTAATGTGTAATGTACATAAAGTAACCTTGATACTTAAAAATAAGAATTATTATTCTGTATCAAGTGAATTTAACAAAGAAAAAACACATTTTATATTAAACATCAACTTATAACTTCTTCAAAGTCAAATAAAATTAGTCAAAATGCGTAAAGTAGAATGCAACCAAAAACAATCGTAGATCATATGACAAAAGACTCTATACATTTACGAAGAATTTCAGCAATAAAACTTACAGAAAGAACAATAAAAACATTTTACAAGAATCGGCTATAAATGTCAAAATATGTTAAATTATGTTATATCGGTCTCGTTTATGCAATTGAATTGACAGATTTTGTTTGGCTATGACCTATTTATTTATTATATCGAGGCTACCGCTATTTAATGAACTGAAAATCCCGAGAGTAAAACAATGGAGTGGTAAACAAACGTTATTTTGCAAGAGAAAATGTGAATTAATGCTTTACACAGTATCTAAATCCTTTTGTTTGCATTGATTAATTTATTATGGATATGCATGAGAAAGGTTTTGACAAGTGACACATTGTGTCATGCCTTATTTGGATTTAATTAAAACCATATCAAACAAATTACCCATCATATTAACCAAATCAGATAAAGGTTATCTGAAAGTTAGAAAAAAAAGTTAAAAGAGTTTTCAGCAGTCGTTAGCAGGCGTAGTAAGTATATTAATCTGGATGAAACTATTATATAAGTTTTGAATCCCAAAGTACCTTATTTTTCTGACAGATCTAAAGTTCACAGGAATGTATTCCTCTAAGACCAGCTATCCAAACTATGGGTCCTTTAGAGGCAAAACCCTCATATCTCCTTTACTGGGAGCTTCCCCTTTTCAAATCAAGCAGCTGGAAGACACCCCCCTATAAATTCATTAATGCAAGCATGAATTTTTTCACTTCAGTTTAATGAACTCAGATACGGATTCTCCCTTTTTGATTGCCCTGGAATTCTTTTGAAGATAGTTACCCTTTGTTGGATGCATGTTAAAACAAGTATTTAATGCGCCGAAGTATCTTCGGCGCAGCCGAGTTTTCTGTACAGTGTATAATACTGTATGAAACTCTTAGCCACGGCCCATGAAACTCTCACCCGCGACCCATGAAACTTTCAGCCACGGCCCGGTGGTGGCCTCTGTTGTTGGCACCTCAGACGCACGATCTTGGCTAACTGTAACCTTAAATAGAATAAAAACTACTGAGGCTAGAGGGATGCAATTTGGCATGTTTGATGATTGGAGGGTGGATGATCAACATGCCAATTTACAGCCCTCTAGCTTCAGTAGTTTTTAAGATCTGAGGGCGGACAGAAAAAGTGCGGACGGACAGACAAATAGCCATCTCCATAGTTTTCTTTTACAGAAAACTAAAAAACACAGAAATCTGAATGTATCGAGGGCGATCCACACAGCATTGCGCTAACGTTTTTGGATTCGGGGTACATACATCGAAACTGGGAGAATCAGTTTTCTGTACAGTGTATAATACTGTATGAAACTCTTAGACACGGCCCATGAAACTCTCACCCGCGACCCATGAAACTTTCAGCCACGGCCCGGTGGTGGCCTGTGTTGTTGGCACCTCAGACGCACGATCTTGGCTAACTGTAACCTTGAATAAAATAAAAACTACTGAGGCTAGAGGGATGCAATTTGGCATGTTTGATGATTGGAGGGTGGATGTTCAACATGCCAATTTACAGCTCTCTAGCCTCAGTAGTTTTTAAGATCTGAGGGGCGGACAGAAAAAGTGTGGATGGACAGACCAATAGTCATCTCCATAATTTTCTTTTACAGAAAACTAAAAAGCACAGAAACCTGAATGTATCGAGGGCGATCCACACAGCATTGCGCTAACATTTTTGGATTCGGGGTACATACATCGAAACTGGGAGAATCAGTCCAATTGGGGAGACCGGGACAAGTTGGCTACAGGTGTAAGTTGGCCAACTCTAAATAACTTCAATGTTTACCAATAGACTAATCTCATACATAGACTGTGTAATTACCATGTGGTTCTTCAGTTACCCACAAAATTCCATGGAAATAGGACGTAGGAGCTCGAATTTATGAGACAAAGTTTGATTTTGACGGTAGTCAGTAAATTTTTTGTATATTTCTCTTTTTTGTTATAACATCTATTCATTCATAAAAGATTATTTTTAATTTATAGCATAGTTTTCCTTATGGTTTAAAGATTCTATACTATTAAAATTGATCATTCAAGATTTCTTGGTGTGGACCAGTAAGTGTTTTTGTACCAAATGTAGTAGGGATGGGAACAAGTTGGCTTAAAAAAATGGGGCAAGTTGGTACATGTGCCGACTTACCCCGCGTTATTTAATACAATAATAAGTTTATTTATTTATTTATATAATTTACGTTTTGTTCCTGGATTTTTTTTTAAATAATGAGATTAGTGTCCGATCATCTCCACCCCATGCATTCACAAGTTGCAGCCCCTGGATGTTAGTGTTTATAGGCCTCTGAAGAAATATGTCAACAGAGCAACTATGACCATCTATGGCGTACTTGGTATAGTTTCCACGGCTTTACCTCTTGCTGTCACTCATCTTAATGTTTTCAGTAGGTTTAGGACTTCTGGAATTTCACCTTTCAATACAGACTATTTCAAGATTCTGATTTTATGGGTGCATGTGTAACAGAACGACCACAGGGAGATGTCCGAAAAGAAACACAAGGGCTTCAGACCAGTCATCAGCATGATACAGAACAGTCTTGTAATATGACAGACAACAGTGGAATTCAATACATTCTTGATGGAGAACTTACCTTGGACTTGATGGAGAAGTCCAAGGTAAGTTGATCACCTTGGAGGGTGGAATGAGCCCACACCATCTACTTCTGGAGTAACTGGGAAGACAGTGACTTAACTCGCAGAACTGAGACCATTGCCTAAAACAGGAGCCAGAAAGGGAAAACTCAATGAATAGGAGGAAACGTCGTTCTGCTATTCTGACTGACACACCGGTAAAAAAAAAAAAAAAAAAAAAAAAAAAAAAAAAAAAGCTTGAAAAGAAGCCTCTTTTCTCAAGCAAAAAAGGAACACCAAACCCAGAGTTTAAGAACTACTCATGCTGATTCAGAAAAAAAAAATCAGATGAAGACAGCCTGTGTTTGGTATGTACAGAACTATTTTCTAAAAGCAAGCCAGGAGAAGTGTGGGTCCAGTGCAGGGTATGTAACATGTGGGAGCATGAAGACTGTACCGACGAAGATTTATTTTACACCTGTCACAATTGCAACTCACATGATGAACTGAACTAATACTTATGCCTTATATTTTGTAATTTGGAAATTCAGATCGTATTTCTGTTATTTGATTTAAAGGCAATATAATAATTTTCTTTTAATTATCAATGTGTCAACTTACCCCATATTGTGTGCCAACTTGCCCCGTACACGAAAAATCTATTTTTTATAACTCTTATTGTTACCTTATGTTGACAGCAAACAACAATCTTTTGGCGTCATGAAAAAGAGGAATATTTATTTTTGTCAATAATGATAAGAATTTTGCAAATATGTTTGTTTTCTATTCCCAGTAACCGAAATTGTAAAAAGTGTGCCAACTTTCCCCGGTCCCCCCTAAGCCTGAACACATGGTCATGATGAGACCTGTGTTTGATATTTTAACTTTCCTGGATCAGACTCGAGAGATTCGAAATCTCCCCTGCCCCTTCTTGAACAAATTTACCTAGCAATTTTACAGCATTACAGCAAACCAGACAACAAGAACATTAAATATTTCATTGCCTGAAATTTATAAAAATTAAAGATTCTGCAGACTACATGGCCACTTCATTGCAAAACCATCTTTTAGTTGGGAGAATCAGAGACATATGATCACCAGGTGAGTATGATTATAACAGCCCTCACAGTAGGTCTTTTAGACAAGAACTTTTATAACCAGTCTTCCTATGCACTCGGTCCTGTCTAAGGCATGATGCTCTAAGCAAAATGTGGGGCGTGTGAAATCTAGGAAAGGTTAATAAGAGAAGGGTACGAATACAGTAATAGACTGAAATTAATATTTATGGGTGAATAAGATATGGTTACAGTGCCGTATAAACAAGCATTGTTCAGGTGGCATATTATCTCATCATAAATTATTGCGTTATAAACACTGATCTCCAAATCATTATCGACAATTTAAACATAGGCCATTTAGGGATTACTGAAGCGCGGAATAAAACATTAATGTGAATATGCGAATTTTGTTTTTTGCGTCCGGAGGTGTAATGCTTATAATAAATATTTAATTACCCTTTCTAATGTAGCATATTTGTCAGTTATTTATCAGTTATTTAGGAACAGAAAAGATCTTTTCCATAGCATTTATAAAATCATCAGATTCTTAAGATAGTTAACTGAACTTTTAAATAATGGAAAGTTTAAAAAAAGCAATAACGTCTTTTTTTTTTTTTACTTTATCTTCCATTTCTGGCCGACACCCTTACCACTATGTTGGTGCTTTGCCTTTCATAGCTGAACAATTGGTTTCGTCAGTCAAAACTACGCTTTAGAAATCATTTGCCCCATGAGCATAAGTGTTAGAAAACTAATTTACTGTAATATTTAATTTAATGTGATATTACCTCGAGCAGTAACTGTGCGGGATTACTCACAGAGCGACTGCCACCCGATGAACTTAACAAAACAAGACTTAAACTACTAAGCTTTTAACATCGGTAGTGTTATTACCCTTATTTTGTTTTAAAACACCTTCTTAACTAGCTCAATGACCATGAAAAGGTCAATGAGAGTTTGATATTGCCTGAGGGATATTTTCTACTTTGTGCTAATAGATCCAAAATCAAAGTTCGTTTTTTCTTGAAAATTTACTCTTGCAAAAGCATTTCCAATTCAGACTAACCAGTGGATATATCTTAGTATTTAGTACTCTGTATCTTGAATGATAGATAATAATGCGCGGCGTAGCTTATTCATGACAAATCATGTCGGCAGAGGAGTTTCAAAGTGTTTTTAATGTTCTAGGAGCAAGGGTGTGTACCACCACAAGGCTAAAACAAACGACTCTTAAATGAGCAGTATAGACAAGGCAATCATGACTTTGCTTGCCACAAACAATTCTTGACATTTTACTGCTGTTGCCCTGTTTCGCCTCCTCTAGTTTTTATAACTGCAAACCTTTGTTGCCTCATCCATTTTTACACATTTTACTCATTTTTCCCTCAAATGGTTCAAGCCCAGTGGGAATGTTCAGTGTGATTATCTACGGGCCTACTCTTGATTTCTCCATATGAACGGGACATTAAAAGCAATGTGGCTAATCGGTGCTTTTGCCTGATACTGATACAGATATAATCATTAAATTATCCTGTCAAATATAACTACCATTATAAAGTAATACTATGCTATATGCATACTATTTATTTGTTTTGTATATGAGTGATATGAGTGTCGGGAGGAGTAATGGCTATCCATGAATTTACTTTCTTAACAATTGCTCACAAATATTTATTAACGAATGAGTTCTCTTAAATTTTACATGGGCAAGCCTTTTTTAAATTAAATTGTTCATGGAGTTTTGAAATGTTTCTTAAAGTTATTGAAGTAATCTTATGAAACAACAAGAAACTGTTGCCGTCTTTGTAGAGACAAAATACGTCACTGTTTTGTGCTTTATCGGCTCCCAGTGAAACCTCGGAAAAGAATGCAATAATATTTTTGAGAATTCTGTTCCTCTCGAGATGGTACATTGCTGTTTTACGGGGGTCACAGCATTTTTTTTTTATTATGGCAGAAGTGGGCGGGTAAATAAAAGCATTAAGCTGTCCTTTACAATGAAGAAAGATTATGAATCAATTTCATGACGATGATATCGTTAAAAGTCAATATTTTGTAGGCACATCGTTTCAACATAATCCCACATGAAAATTCGACACATTAGCATACGATGCTTTTCATCCAACAATTTATCAGCCCCCAAAAAACAATGGTGGTCTAATCATTAGGTGGCCACATATTGGCGTGATCCAAAATCCTTCATAATTCAGGTAGGATGATTGCGGCTTAATAGATCACATGAGAGGTCTGTATTCATTACGATGAGTAATGGATTTTTTATGTCTCACAGTTTTCCAGAGGAAGGTGAACGAATAGCGATAAAGTAAACAGAACGATGCTCTTTCACTTAAATAGGAGCCATCATTTTGAAAAACAATAATGTTTACATATGATTCATTACAGTTAATGGAAATTTTGTTTGGTGATTTTTCATTCAGGTATAGCCTGCAAATGAGCAGAGGCATTAAATGAAGCCCTGAATTTCATAATCCTCCTGGGGTGAAAAAAGAGGAGGCTTTTAGCAAGTTTGACATACATCACAGGGATTAATTTTCCTTTCATCTTTTAAACGGCTTTTATAACTTCATCTCTCTTTGCTGCTTCGATGGGATTATAGGACGGAATAGGATGAAAACATCGCTCACTGATAGAGCGCCCTCAATGATGTATGCCATGCAAATACGGCTTTATACTAAACTGCTTTGAATTGCTTGATGAATATTATTCACTTATAAAATCGAAAACTAAGCGATCACTGAACATGCACAATAAAATTCAAATCGGATATGCGCAGTCGAGATAAAAACAAGAGCGACAACCAGGTGAATTCACAAAGGGTTTTCATGGAGTGAATGTTTCAGTTTTAAAGAAATAAAGAATTTGCATTGCATTTCATAAGATATTAATTTATAATATCATTCAGTCCTTATCTGGCCTATAGCTGGTGCTTTGCAAAAGCCACTGCAATAGCACTCCATGATATATGTATATATATTTTTACAGATTGGGTCTCGTTGGAAGAGTGCAAGGGGTCTTTATTTAGTTACTGCCTTAATGGACCAACAGAGAAGGCCAACCTGTAACAAAATGAAGGGGAAAAATGGATAACTTACCTTGATATTACCATTAGTTAATCAGGGATTGAGAGGTCGCCATGGGAAATAAGTATCATGTTACGTTAAATTGAATTTATTTACAGAAGAAGCAATCAAAAATTAATTTGCAAGGCTGATGATACAGCAAGTAAACACAAATAATGAAAAATGCAAATTGGCAATGTGTAGCAAATCTCGGCATATGACGAGGTAAATTCGTCTTGAATGATCAGGCTCTCTTGTGTGCAACGAAAAGGGGGAACAGATTAGTGTCCCGGATTGCAGACCAGAGAATTCTTGCATTTATTAGAAATGGCAGTACTTTTAAGATGATTTGAGTTCACAAGGCTGGGTCGACTGAGCAGAATAGTAGCAAGGACCCTGGAAGAAAATCCAGGATGAGCATTCTCCACCAAGGAGTTTCTCTCACACTAAGCTAAACAATGCACCATGGAGGAGATGATTAATTAAATTTAATTAGCCCGTGATAACACTATGGAGGGAGTAACCTACTGCTGGTCACTGAATTGAATTAAATTTAGTTTAGGACAAGTCATGGGGTGAATCTTGGGCTGCTTTGTTGGTAGATTCTTAACAAAGGAGATTTGGTTAGGAGAATGAAAATTGAAAATTCGGAAAAATAAAGAGACAAATTCACTGAAAGAAACAGGACTGGCTAGAGGACTAATTGCATCTGACGTATCTTAGGCCTGTGGATGTTCGCTCTCAACATGCAGAACTTGCCGTCCAATGCTTCTTAGCCTCCCAGGAGAAAAAAGGTTGAAGAGGAGTACGACTTTACGTGTCGCTGGTTAGGTTCTGAGAGGCGTTGTTTACAACAGGCAAGACTCTTCTCTGGCGGTGCTTGCTTCCATAAGCGGAGGTCAGTCATCCTGCAAATTAGTCACACAGCCAGCAAAAAGGGTGTAGGGAAATAGGTCTTATGGTTAGGTTCTTAAAGGTTAAGTTCCTAATCTACCTCACAGCCTGGATTCGGACCTATACACTAACGGACGGACATCAGCTACTGAACACGTTGGGGGGCAAAGGGGGTACTATTATCCTACCGCAGGTCAGGTGATGTGGGGGTTCCCTCTACATGAGTTCAAAACAGGGTTCTTACCTTCTTTCCCGCCAGTAAATCTAGCCTACAAGTTAACTGATAATCGCTTTTGTTCAGAAATTCGATATATTATCTGGCTGGCTAAGAGGACGAATGAAAATACATGAAAATAAATAAACAAATAAATATATATATATATACATATATATATATATATATATATATATATATATATATATATATATATATATATATATATACGTGTATATATATATATATATATATATATATATATATATATATATATATATATATATATATATATATATATACTGTATATATAAATTTATTTATATATATATATATGTGTGTGTATGTGTATATATGTATTTTTATATATATATATATATATATATATATATATATATATATATATATATATATATATATATATATATATATATATACGTGTTTCTGTGTGGGTACATCATTTGAGCCATTGTTCTAACTAGTGTGGATTTCTCAAAATACTAGATAGGGTCACTATATTCAAAACTCACAATACCTCCCAAATGCACTTTTTTTTCACAAGTACGATCATGGAAACCATTACAAGACATTTCAGGCTTTTTCACAAATAATTTAAAATTAAGAATGCCATGCAATTGGCATTATAAATGCCAGAAAATTTTAAGGGAAGTGATCGTATCAACAGGGTCAACATTTTTTTTTCAGACTTTCAGTAAATTACTTGTAAAGTTCGTTATAATAATATTTTATCACTTTTGCCTGAATAACCGGAGGACAACGGTAATGTTTTGCACTTTTACTGTGCCATATGGCCATGACTGAAAAATCAAAGCCGTCCGTATATATGCTATGATGACAGGATTAAAGACTGACTTATTTCAATGGTTGCTTTTTCAAGGCTATTATCACTCAAAATAAAAAAAAATATAATAATTAAGATTAGAATAATAAAGATATCAAAAATGACAACATTCGTAATAACATACCACCAATTGCGGTAGTGATATAATAATAATAATAATAATAATAATAATAATAATAATAATAATAATAATAATAATATTTCGGAAGAAGACCCCTCTCAAACAAACTTCAATGAACAGAATGGCCGTCACGATGCCAGTGAGTTTATATCGCAATTTCTCAGTCTCTCGAATGAGTTTCTTTGTAGCAGCAGGTAAATAATACCAATGTATGACTACGACTCGACTCTCCAAGAGGATCGCAGTTCACCTACACGAAGGGGCTATATACCAGCACTACATGAGGGAACACGACAGTGCCTCACAAAATTGTAGTGTTTGTTTTTACATGATATTCGTTTGACATCAGCTGAATTCAGGATAATCCACAGAATAATTTTTCTTTTTTTTGTTGCTTCCGAACTTTATTAAAAATTATAATTTTTTTAAATTTGTATGTTACCATTTACTCATTTACTGAATAACTGCAAATATTGCTTTTATTTTATTTTCATTGCATGAAGATTATATATATATATATATATATATATATATATATATATATATATATATATATATATATATATATATATATATATATATATATATATATTAACTTTATCACATACACAATTGTTCTGTGCATTAGTAGAATTACTAAAAGGACCTCATTCAAACTGGATGGTATTTAATGGAGTTTTTATTATTACAAGCTTTCTTGGACAAACAGTCCACTTTATTATCCGTACAATGAGCAAACGCATATATATGTATTTATATCTGTGTGCTGGGTATTTTTAATTTATAATCGCCTAGCTCTTCCTGTAGTTGTTTCTCTTGACCTTGGTCTTTCTTTGATCCCTGATTCCAGATGTCCGTTTTCCGTGCGTTCTCTTACGTTTTTTCTTTGTTTCCTTGCTACTGTGGAGTATATGATTTTTCTAGATATGCTGTCTTTGCCGTTTCCGGTGTGCCCTGCCATCGTGTTGTTGGCGCAAGTTATGAAGGCGTTCTCACAACCAGTCTAGATGTTTTGTTGGTGTTCCTGTACAGAAAACTCATATTTTCCCAGTCTATTCTGTGATCATTTTCCCAAAAGTGTTTGGCAACTGCCGACGTCTGATTATAATGCCTTATGTTCTGCAGATGTTGTTTATTGCTTTATGATTTGCCAGTTTCGCCATAGTATTTTTGAAGACAGCATATCTAGAAAAATATATACCCACAGTAGCAAGGAAACGAAGAAAAAACGTAAGAGAATATCTGGAACCAGGGATCAGAGAAAGACCAAGGTCAAGAGAGGGTAGGAAGAGCTTGATTATAGGATTATATACCCAGCACACAGATATAAATATGACTATGTGTTTGCTCATTGTACGGATATAAACTGTTTGTCCAAGAAAGCTTGTAACTTTTTGAATAAATCCATTAAATACCATCCAGTTTGAATGAGGTCCTTTAATAATTTTTTCTCTTATATATATATATATATATATATATATATATATATATATATATATATATATATATATATATATATATATATACACATATATATGTGTGTGTGTGTGTAGAACACTGACACACACACAAATATATATATATATATTTATATATATATATATATATATATATATATATATATATATATATATTTATATATATATATATATATATATATATGTATGTATGTATATATTACACACACAGTATATATAGTTTTTTTTACCAGGAATCGTTCCTTTTCCACTTTGGATACAGCTGCAGAAATTTTTCTTTTTATCCCGGGAATGTTGCTCCACTTTTGTTTGGACGCGGAAACTTGTCACTGTATTGACTTTTAACTTTTTCATACCTCTGGAATTTTGTGAGCCCCTTCGTGGTATTGAGTTTTCGCTCTCCTGACACTCTATTTACTGTCTCTATCAACAGAGCTTTTACAAAAAGGGAAGCAGAATTATATCATTATTTAGACCGGCTTGTGAAATCTTCACAGTTAAAAGAAAAACATTATTATTTGCTATCTTATATTTATATGAATATTCGAATTCTTGCATTTGTAATCTTCCTTTGAGTTTTGTGGGCCGTCCCAGTAATTTCCAGCTTCTTTCATGAGACCTGAGCTAACTGTCTATCCTCCATACAAACTAATGCCTAATCCTCTTTAAAAAACCAATAAAATAATGAAACATTTCTGTAAAAATTTTGATGAAAAAAATTGCTTACGTAAGGTGGTTTCTTTCATCGTTTGCCACGAAAAATATTCGATACCAAACCCTGCGACCTCTCTCTCTCTCTCTCTCTCTCTCTCTCTCTCTCTCTCTCTTACACACACACTCAAACATCCGTGATTATGTTTCCTTTATTTCGTATTTGTAAGGATTGCTTAGAAAGAAAAATTTTTCCTAAGGGATTTTTTGACAGATAGATTTCTATAGTACATACAGTAATTTAAACCATTTTATACTACAATAATAATAATAATAATAATAATAATAATAATAATAATAATAATAATAATAATAATAATAATAATTATAATAATTATAAAGTCTGAATTCATGACACATACAGAAGTTGTATTTCTGTCTGGAGGAGTTTATGGAATCTTCAATGTACTTGCTTGTGCACATAACTTACAAACAATGAGAAGTAAAATAACTATGTGGCCATTATCACCTAGGGATTATGTTAAGGTGCTCAAAGCCTATGTCTTTTTAGAACCACTTTCAACAAGGACAATATCTGTACCAAAAGTTTGAGAATATTACAGACTTAAGTCATCTAAATCTATTTAACTTTTCTTGAAACTGAAGGTATTTTGTATGACGTAATCAGCTCTAAGAGCTTTTCAACATTCCTTTTAATCTACCTGACTCGACTAGCATTTATATATATATATATATATATATATATATATATATATATATATATATATATATATATATATATATATACATATATATATATATATATATATATATATATATATATATATATATATATATATATATATATATATATATAAATTGTAGTCAAGGGCAGGAATACGCTGAAGATTCACATTTCCTTTATTGCTTCCGACGTTTCGTGATTCATAATCACATCATCAGGGAATTCTATGGAAAATATAATAAATTAATAAAAGCACTGAATGGCTAACACTGAAAAAGTTAAGTTTACCATAGTATAACTAGACCACTGAGCTGATTAACAGCTCTCCTAGGGCTGGCCCGAAGGATTAGATTTATTTTACGTGGCTAAGAACCAATTGGTTACCTAGCAATGGGACCTACAGCTTAATCCGAACCACATTATAACGAGAAATGAATTTCTATCACCAGAAATAAATTCCTTTAATTCTTCATTGGCCGGTCGGAGAATCGAACGTGGGACCAGCAGAGTGCTAGCTGAGAACGATACCCACCCTTCCAATGAGGAACTGGCTAACACTGATATAGGTTAAAGTACTAATCACTAAAAATCTATAAAGGCTGTTCAAAATTACACAAACTACAGCACACTTAAATACATGCATACAAAGCATAAAGTCACGTTGCATACGGACATATACAGCAAAGTTACACAAGAGCACATTAGAAATAGCAAAATCACAAAACACTCCAAATAAATTACGTCAGCAAAATTTTTTTAATGTCAAGAAAATTTTCAAAGAATGGAGAAATAAACTAAGACAGAATATACTTATACAAAAAGCAAAAGACGCTAACCTTACAGCACAAAAATGAGACATTTTTTTATGTCATTTATTTAGAGTGTTTTATGATTTTGCTGTTTTTAATGTGCTCTTGTGTAACCATGTGTGTCCATATGTGATGTGATTTTATGCATTGTATGTATGTATCTAAGTGTGCTTTAGTGTGTGTATAATTTTGAACTGCCTTTATGATTAGTATTTTAACGCAATTCAGTTTTAGCTGTTCAGTCCTGTAATTACTTTATTCGATTTTCCATAGAATTCCCTGATGATGTGATTATGAATCACGAAACTTTGGAAGCAATAAAGGAAGTGTGAATCTCCAGCATATTCCTGCCCCTGACTACAATTTATGTATATGTGCACCGAATCTGCTCGATTTGTGTGTATATATATTTTTAAAGTTCTTACCTGGCCTACTTACTGTATTCCTTGTTCAGGGGTCCAATCTGGGGTCTAGCTCGTCAACGGGGGCTGGGCTTACTAATACACCTTGAGACTCTGACTGCAATTGCTAGGCCAGGCAGGAACCTTATTAGAAAAAACAGTTGGGCTAAGGGCATTACTTCAGCAAGGGACTGTTTCAGATAAACACTTATGTTTACTTTAAATTAAACATGTCAATCAGAAGACTGGGGAATGATAGGCAGATACAACAGGGGATTCCACACGGTTAGTTATGCTATCACTGTTCAAAAATTGAATAGTTTATGATTAATCCTCTTGAAAGGGATACTAAGAATTGATTGCATGGCCTTTTCACTGCAAGAAGCACAAGACACGTCGATGTTTCCACAGCTGATGTACCATCTGTAATTTGATAATGCCACAAGGATAATTATAACGATCTCGGGCAAATCGAGAGTTGCACAGAGGGCGCTAAGATAACTCGATTCTGGTACGATATACTTGCATTAAAATTCACACTGAGCTAAGTGAGTCAGGTCTTTCTGATAACTCGCACCTCAGAGAAGAAAATGAGAGTGTATTGGAAGATTAAAGATACATGACTGTTGAAAAAACCTCTAGTCAGGACGTTACCTTATAACGGAGCGTTGGAGGGGCCTCGTTGAATTTCACCAGTTCTGGAGGGATGAGTTTAATAGGAAAATGCACAGGTAATGCGACTGGGTGGTCGAAAGGTGACCGCATGGAGGGGTCAGCTCAATAAGGGGCATGCAATGGGTAGTCTGTTGGTCTGCTACTCCGGTGTTTCTGAGAGCGACGACCGCTGTTTCTCACCTTATATGACCTCGGGACTTATTTTCCTGGCCCTTCCAGAGGTCACTGGGATCGCAAGATGGCGGTTCAGTCACCTCGTTTTCTATGTTGGGATCTTTCCCGAATCCTGGTGACTTCTGGCAACCCATGTTCGCCAGTTTTTATGGGGAACTCAACCTTTCTGGCTGATTTGCGGCAGGCTTCGTCTCCATTCACCTTTTATCTGAAACGAGGTAATTCAAGCAGTCACCAGGTCTTTAGGAAAGATAAACAGATGCGCCAAAAGGGGAGCATGGAGAGAAATTTACATAGTGGCTGAGTTTCTCACTCCCTCCTCAGTTAGGTATCAGTACAAAATTACGTTATTTTGGGTTGCAAGGTAGTTTGGAGGTTTGGGTTTGCTTGGAAGTGGTTTTTCACTCAACAATATATATATATATATATATATATATATATATATATATATATATATATATATATATATATATATATAAAGATAAAATCCACGAAGGAAAGGGAAATACTGGAGTACTGCGAAGGCCTTTCAACTCTTTCGTCTTTTACTTAGCAGACTGAAGAAATATAAAAGTAAGTTTACAAGGAAAGCTCATATAAATGACAGATAGGGATTATAAAGGAAAAATATGTACCTGGAATCCAACACAATTGAAGAATTAGTAGAACTGCCAAAATAGGGTTAAATATTTAAGAGGTTTTACAAAGGATTAGGATAAACCGTTCAGAAGCAGGGACAGGACAGTTAAAAGATGATTTACTTTAGAACTAGAAAAAGACAATTGCCTCCCTTTCTTAGATGTTGTAATACACAGAGAACCATTTCAATGCAAATTCAGTATTTATAGGAAACCAACCAACAACTTAACTTAAGTCCATTTTTATTCAGGCCATCACCTTAACATCAAAATATCAATTTTTTCTTCTATATTTTTACAAGCTTTACGCATTGTCGTTCCCCAGTATTTGGATCAAGACGTTGAATACATAAGAAAAATAGGGACAGATTTATGTTATCCTTTACATATACTAGATATTTGTTATAACAAAGCCCACAAAAAGTTTTATAGTGAAAGTAACATGGAGAAAGGAGCCCCTAAGAACATTCTTAGCTTGCCCTATTTTAGTGGTTTTGAAAACATAAAATCATTGTTAAATATTTTAATGTCAACCCTGTTTTTTCCTAGAATACACTAAAAAGAATGTTAATAAAAAATAGTCCTAAAGAAATCAACAACATAATATATAAAATTCCATGTTTGGATTGCCCCTCTTTTTATATTGGCCAATCTAGCAAAGATTTAGATGTACGTATTAAGCAACATAAATATTCAGTCAAAACTGGACAAACATCTAATGCTATATTCATTCTCTCACAGGATAAACTGGACTGAAAGTTCAGTGATTGCCAGATCGAAAGATTTCTCTTCAAGAAATCTTTTGGAGTCCGCTATTATCCAGCTTACTTCTAGCTGCAATTTTAACCTTAGCTCTGGCATGTATTATTTGGACCCCTGTATTTGAAAAACGTTCAAGAATAACCTAAAAGATAAAATCACTGGCTTAATTACAAATTAGTTACTTTATATATATTTTCTATGTATCTGTATGTATAATATAATTTTTTATTTGTAAAAATGTTCATCTTGCAGAAATTATTATTGTTCACAAAAAGAGAATTATTTTGTTGTACTAATATTTTTTGGGTGGTCAGTCACGCCCTTGTATAATCTTTTAATTGTCCTGTCCCTGCTTCTGAACGGTTGATCCTAATCCTTTGTAAAACCTCTTAAATATTTAACCTGTTTTGGTAGTTCCACTAATTCTTCAATTGTGTTGGATTCCAGGTACACATTTTTCCTTTAAAGGACGAAAGAGTCGAAAGGCCTCGCCGTACTCCAGTGTTTCCCTTTCCTCAGTGGATTTTATCTTTATTTATATATTCATCACGTTCCATATTTTCGTGATTCAGTTATACACACACACACACACACACACACACACACACATATACATATATATATATATATATATATATATATATATATATATATATATATATATATATATATATATATATGAACAAAGTTACAGCTATGGAGGAAAGTGAAACAACTGAGATGCTAAGTACTTTCGTCTTACTACCAAGACATACTTACTGTAGACACAATTCAATTGTTTCACTTTCCTTCGTGGCTATAACTTTGTTCGTATGATCATCACGTTCTTACCTTTTCGTAATTTAAAATCAAACATATATATATATATATATATATATATATATATATATATATATATATATATATATATATATATATATATATATATATATATATATATATATATATATATATATATATATATATATATATATATATATATTTATATATATATATATATATATATATATATATATATGTATATATATATATATATATACAGTATATATACATATGTACATATGTATATAAATGAATTTTATCACGTCACCGTGATTCATATACAAGCATTAAGCTACAAATGTCCTTCAATATCCAATTCGCTCTTCCTCGGAAATAAAATATTTTCATGTATGTTATCCGAAGGGGAATTTTTTAGTTGATATTAGGTTCGTCGTCTCGTGGGCTCGAACCACGGAAAACAAGAACTTAGGACTACAGTGACGCCTTAAACCACAAGGCCATCAAGGGAGGTAAAAGTTGATATCGACTCCCACCTACAAATCACTGTCGAACTCAGGTATTTGTAATTAGAATCGATATCAACCCACCTCTACCATGTTAACTGTGTAGTGCGTTTGTCGTACGCAGCCATATTATGAATGAATTTTATCACATCACCGTGATTCATACACAAGCATTAAGCTACAAAATTAATGTCCGTTTATATCCAATTCACTCTATCTCGGAAACATATATGAAAATATATTATTTCCAAGGTAGAGCTAATGGGATATTAAAGGACATTTGTAGCTCAATGTTTATATATTATGTATATATTTATTTTATATATATATTATATATGTATGCATATATATATATATATATATATATATATATATATATATATATATATATATATATATATATATATATATATATATATATATATATATATATATATATATATATATATATATATATATATATATATATATATATATATATATATATATATATATATGCATATACTGTATATATATATATATATAATAGTCGCCTATATATATCATGTAACAAGAAATGGTTCAAGAAAAATGGTTCAAGAGAAAAAAATACATAACGGTTACATCAACCCTCACATGTTAAAGTTAAATTGTGGGGGAACTCCTTGACCGAAAAATTTCCATATCATTAATTGCTTTATTGACCTATACAGAAAGCTCACTAATCGCGCGTCGATCTCCTGCAGGCTCTTCGCTCTTGATTTATGCCCTTCCTTGTGACCATATATTCCATATTATTAATCCCGTTTCTTCTCATCACCCCCCCCCCCCTTTCCCCTGACATTTCAGAATTATAAACTCTTTTGACCACCCTATTGTCCTTCAATCCTATCACATGACGAAACCATCCCAAAGCACTGTGATGCATCCTTTCACCTACAATGATCTTATTTTACTTTTTTCTTGTATCTCCACATTTCTCATCCTTTCTATTAGTATTATGCCACATGTACTGCCCAGACATTTTATTTCTTCCATTTTCACTTAACATTTGCATTTCATAAAGGAACGTTGCCCTCACAAGCCTTTCACACGTTCACACTTTGCCTTGTAGAGATCTCTGATTTCTTAGTCTTATGCAAACATTCCACTACTATCCAGGATTCTCTTATTCCGTGGCTCACCTCTCCTTGAATACTATCATAATCTGTAATGTTTACTATTCAATACCATTAGATATATCTTTCACATTCTTTCACCATTCCTATTACCCTCTAATTTTTCATCTTCCTGTCTTTTTATTTAATATCAAAATGATACTCCAGCTGATATTTACTCTTAGCTTTCTCCTCTTACGGGCATTTCTAAAATGTTCCTCAAGTTTCTTCTAGTTTCTCTTCACTATTCCTCAATCCATGTTGCATCAGTTCAAAACATCAATCATTCCGCACTCCTTTTACAAGTAATTTTCTAATCCTTTAACTTTAACTCTTCATCTACCATCCCTTGTCTGACTTGTTGCATCACTCCATTCATAAAAAAGTCAGTCATCCACCGAGAGAAGAAACACCATTATGTCAGGGACACTTTTATTCCATACCTGTCACCACACTCATATTTGCGTATTACTACATACCGTTGCTTTCATCAAGAAGGCCCATACTCATTCTCAACAACCTATCATATATACCATTTATCCTCAGCTTCTATATTGACCCTTCTCTGATTTTTTTGTTTGCTTTTTTCTGGGTCTATGCCACAAGTACCCTTTTAAGAGTGCTTACAAATTTCCATCATAAAGTTCATAGAAACCTTGATCTAGTCATCCACTTCCACGTCTAAATCCACTGTGGTCTTCCCTTTCAATATCTCTGTCATCATTTCTGATATACTCAATCAAACTCTTACCAAACACTTACTAAGTATACTAATAATGGTAATCCCAGTTCTTAAAGTCACCTTCGTCACCTGTACCTTTGTACAGTGGAACAAGTATTCTTCTTACCCTTTCCTCTTAACCTTTCCTTTATCCATATTAAGACACAAGCCTTTTCATCTTATCAGTCGTACGGTTACCACTGCAACGCAGCATGTCCTGAATCTCCCATTTTTCTACCTCTGAATCAAATTACCTTTCGTACGTCCTCAGCATTAGCTTCAAAACGCATTTTCAAACTCACAGTAACCATTTTTTAAAACTTAGCTGTTACTCATCCCGAGCCATCCATATACAATAAATCTTAAAAATCATTCGCAAAATCGAATGAAGACTGTTTTTATTTAACATAACGCATTTTCATTTGTATTTTTTTTATAATGGGATCAGTTTATACATTATCATTCCTATCTACATCTTTTGCCCTGCAGAACCACTTTTCATACGACGTAAAGCTCTTGGTCACCTTCCTTTTATTGCTATTAACTGCCCCTCATTGCCATGATGTTTGTGTTGACTGGTTAGTATAATCCTAAAATCATTATAGTATATTTTACTTTTGCATGGTTTTATATGATTCCTAATATTTGATGTTTCAAGACTGGACAGCTTTCACCCGGTGTGAAAGCTAACGCCAATATGTGAGTCACATCTGACTTTAAGTAGTCGGCGTGTTTCCACGTATGTCTGACAATGGCATTGACAGCAAGTAAATAAATAAACAACACCGGACTGCAATAAAGGTGGCAGTTTTTCTTTATGATGAAACACAGCCATTAGTTCTAGGGTTCTTAAATATGAGCTTCACGTCAACTGTAGGAAATCAATTCGTTAAAATCCTTTTAGACTGGGTAGGAAAGAGGTGTCATGTGTGACTGGAAAACTTATATTGTATGTTAATTTATGTGCCAAGTGTTTAGTAGCAGGAGGGCGAAAGGGACTTATCCAATGTTTTCTTAACATATTTTAAAAATAAATTGGATTTAGAATAATCGTAGAGAAAACCTATCTCCTTGTGAAAAAGATTCCAAACAGATGTGTGATGGCCCTGTGGAGGAGAGTGGACAGGAAATTCAGTTTAAAATTATGAAAACATGGACTGTAAAAATTCTGTCCAAGACCTGTAAAGGTTTTCTTGCGAAACACACCAGTATGAAATCTATTGTCATCACGGATGACGATGGTGTCTAAAATGGATAACCGGTTATTATTTTCTAATTCATAAGTAAATTTAATGTTATTATGTAGCGAATTAGCATACTGTAAAAACTGGTAACAGTGGTGACGGTCTTTGAAAGGATAAAAGTGTCATCAACTTAACGGCGATAAAATAAAGGATTAAACACAAAGGGACAGCTGTTAGTTGAAATATTCTAGTTCTTCCCCGTTTTTAACAATTTTATTTTAGGTTTACCTTTCGTATTGATGTTTTACTTTATCATAATTCATTTGTACATACATACTAACATTTCCTGTTGTATTTTTATATTTTTTTTGCATTTTTAGCCTTGAGGATGAGACAAGGATCTCGAAACGTAGGCCGTGATGAATAAGCGAAAACCATGTACCAAGTTGTCCGCTTTAGTGCCTTCTTGTGCATTTTGCCGAGGAATAGCCTCGCTCTCACACCAATATATATATATATATATATATATATATATATATATATATATATATATATATATATATATATATATATATATATATATATATAGATAGATAGATAGATAGATAGATAGATAGATATATATACTGTGTATGTATTATATGAAATTTTTTATCACACTATGATTTATATACAACCATGAAGATACAAATATCGTTTAATATCCAATTAAACGACATTTGCAGCTTATGATTATAATCTTGGAAATAAAGTCGAAACCGGTGGTAATGTGTGATAAATGAATCACGTACAAATGTGATTATAATCATATATATATATATATATATATATATATATATATATATATATATATATATATATATATATGTATATAATATCATAATTTTACCATTACTGGAATCTCGTAATTTAATATTAAACTTTTCATCTCTTTCGGACGTGGCCAAAACCAACATTCCTATGATTCTCAGAATTGCTTCCAGGATTCTAATGCATTTAAAGATAAACCATATTTTTTTAACTTCAAAGAAAGCTCAAATCAGGCTTCCCAAATATGCTTTCGATATCAGGGTCAAAAGATTCAAAAGAAAGGAGAAGAAAAGAAGAAGAAGAAAAAGCGAATTTTACGCTGAAATGGAATGTTTTTCTGCCTTCTTTTGATTTCGAGTCCTGCTTTATCCATTTATTTCAGGTATCACAAGAAAACCTAAAGATAAGAAGGGCGCCTGGTCTGGCTTTTTTCAACATTCTCTCTCTCTCTCTCTCTCTCTCTCTCTCTCTCTCTCTCTCTCTCTCTCTCTCTCTCTCTCTCTCTCTCTCTCTCTCAAAATATATTAAAGCAAAATTAGGAAGGACTCTTGAACAGTATGTTTTCATGAAATTTACTTTGACATGAAAAGTTGTTCTTTTAGTATCTGGATACGGACCATTTTCAAATGGACGCTTTATATAATGTCTTCACAATTTTTTATTCTCACAGACTCAAATTTATCCAGCGTATCTGTTTCTAAGTATTTTGAAACTTTTTACCTAGTTTCTGAATTAAGCAATGTTTTACTTTATTCTGAAAGAGCATTTGTTGTTTGTAGTTTCTTAGCAGTGAACGCAGTCGTGTAATAATTATTTCTAGCCCAACAGTCAATCTGAAATTATACAAATTCAAACTTTATAAAGGTATACACGATAGAATATTTGTTTTTCATAAAGTGCCTGTCGTAATTTGAGTAAGACTTTCATCTCAATTATTTCTGCTAGCTTTGTAAATCTACGATTTTGTTGTTTAATTCAATGAAATTTAATGTTTACCTCCGACGAATTCAAAAAGTCAAAATTGTGGCACCAATGGCTATAGCTGAAGTGACATTAGCTTACATACAGTAAAATCTACCCAAATGCCATAAGTTACAGCCATGAGCAGAAGGCCACAGATACCGAGCGAAATATAGAAAGGAAAGGTTAGTCTTCTCAGGCCTCACTCTTTCGCTTCTCTTTGCTTAGTTTCTGCAGCCCTTGTTCAGAGCACTCGATTTTGATTTGTTCAATGTATCAAAAAAATTAATCAATGTTTGCTCTTTCTAATTCTCTTAAAATATTTTTCAGAAAAAAAAATAATATATATATATGTGTATATATATGTGCATATATATATATATATATATATATATATATATATATATATATATATATATATATATATATATATATATGTGTGTGTGTGTGTGTGTGTGTGTGTGTGTGTGTGTGTGTGTGTGTGTGTGCGAGCGCGTGTGTAATTTATAGTAAAAGATCAAAAACTAATGTCTTAAGATTTGTTCAGCATGTATTAATGAATTCTCTTTTATTTAATATTGTTCAAGAAGTGTTATGACAAAAATTTGTTAACGACGACAGTGTATTTCCTTATTTTTTGTTTTTCCAGAGCACCACATTTGACTTTTATGCCAAACAAAACGGCTTGAATAAGGCATGCTAAAACCAGAAGCCTTGTTTGCATGACCTGGGTTTATCGTCATTTATTTTGTAAACCTGTGTTGTTGTTGTGCTCTTTTCCACCGAGATTCGCCTTCATTCGGAAGCGTAGAGGTTACTCTTCAACTTATCCTTTTTATTGTATCCTTAAATCTTATAAAAAATCATAAATTATAGGTTCATTCTCTATATTTGGAGGCTAAAGACAAATCAATTAAAGGGTAAATGGCGAATGCTACGGCTTTTCGTTGTAGTTTTCGTTGGGGATGCATTCTTTGTTCTATCTTGTTTATTTTTTAATGACATCGGATTTTATAGCGTTCTCCTCTTTCTCAAAATTTTTGGAAGATTTTCCTTTAACGTGTGTCGCGCCATTTCCACCACAGAACCAGTTCCCAGGTTCAATTACTTCTTTCCCCCCTCCCCCACCCACCCACCCTTTTCTCCTTCATAGACTCTTAACTCTCTCTTCTCCTCTCTCTCTCTCTCTTCTTCCTCTTCATCTTCTTCTTCTTCTTCTTCTTCTTCTTCTTCTTCTTCTTCTTCTTCTTCTTCTTCTTCCTTTCATGTTGATCCCTTTGCTTTTCGCCGGCTCTGTCAGTTTTTGTTTTCCAATCAGAGAACTTTTATCCAAAGAACAGTCCTCTTTGAAGTACCCCTCTGATTGAGTGACTATGTTTCTCGTGAATTGTCGCCTTTATTGTTGTATTGACTTTCTGGCAAATCCACCAACGTATGGATTTTCGTCTTGCACTTCATGAAGGTTATGCAGTCTTCCTATAGCATAAAGATATTCTGACAAAAGGGCATGTAATTTTTTTTTTTTTCTGAATCTGCAAATCTTATTTTTAACGTTTTTAAAATCATTCATTTTTTCGCCAACCATCTTCTGTTCAAAATATCCTCTCTGCGCTTAATGATGCTAATACTGTTCCAGAACTAACGAATTTCCTTCGTTTGTTATCTAAACCTTTTTGTTTCTTCATTGTTGTAATATCCGTAAAAAAATATCGGAAAAACTTGTAAACTGTTGTTCAATGTTCCTCACGAAGTATTTTACATGGATTTTGTTGTATGCAATGGAATACTGTATAATAATACTTGTTTATCGTCCTCCTGAAAA
>NC_089781.1:33384247-33419247 GCF_040412425.1 Macrobrachium rosenbergii
TCAAGTAAGGAGAGCTTGCATGCTGAAAACGCCTCAATATTTTGAAGCTTGTCTGTTTTTATTTATATCGATAAATTTTCTCAAGGCTTGTTTTCATAGGCTGATTTGATCTACTGCAAATAGGTTCAGGACATATAGAGGCACACAAAGACTTTATGTGACTTCATTTAATATTCAAATAAGATCAGCCACCATGTGTCTGAGGGCCTTCGTCTTGTTTGGCATGTGGCATTTGTGCAGACTGATTCATGGAAATAAAACGACAGGAACTTTTTTTCTTTTATTATGAAAATATAACATAAAATTATCTACATTATTTGCATAGTACTTATCTTACCATAAATACAGATGAATAATATAAAATTAAAGTATAATGTTAAATAAACTTTATTACAAAATGATTATTTCGTGTAATTTACATTTTATATAAATTATCAGTAATTCAAACTTCCTTTTTTTTTTTAAACACCATCGCATCCCGGTTATTGTTAAAGTTTATAGTATATCCATACATAATACATACATTAATCCATACTTCAAAATTTTAACTAGCGAACTGACCAATTGCGCCACTTTTGTCCTAATTTAGGATTCTTTTTCTACATAGACTTATGTATATGTATATAATATTTAATATTAATTATTCTTTATAATACAATAGTACTTCTCTTCAATATCACATTTGATTAATTTCACATTTGATCAGTTCCTATCTTTATATTATATTAGACAGGTAGTCTTTTGTAAATATCTTATTTAAGTCATTGTTGAAAGCATGACATATTAATATTTTTGTTTTTGACATTCTATTTCTTATGAATATAGCTAAATTTGGGTCATCATTCAACAGTCCCACAGATCTTCCATACCACAATCCTGTTGTGAAATCCGATAATAGAACCATTGCAGTATTTTCGTCTTTCTTTGACACAGTTGTAAAATCCAATTTAAGAATTTCTAGCAAACTAATAGTCTCAATCTTACAACATTTTTTCAAAAGTGACTTGAACCAGGATAATATTTGTTTCAATGATGGACAGAAATATACAGAATGCCTGTTATTTTCAATAGCACCACAACAGAGACATTTATTGTCATTTGCTATGTTCATGATGTGCAACTTATTATTTATATTCAGTAGTTCATGTATATGCCTATAATATTTCCCTGCTGTTCTTATCAATATACTTATAGTTAACATGCTTCCAAATTATAGTCCAATTGAAAAGGGGATACAATAATTCAATCTTGGGTTTGTAATCATTACATTCCATTAACAACCAGTAAGTTTCCTTATTTGACACAGGATAATTTTTGAAGCAGTAAACCTTCCTAAGACTGCCAACCATCGTATTATAATAAAGCCGGGATAAAAATCGTGCAGTCCCTATAATTGATGTCCGTTTCAATTACAAAAGTCGTCCGAATTTAAAAAAAATATATATAACATTCCATATCCAAATCCTCTATTGATACAACGTTTCAGAAAGGTATGAAACATAATAGCTTTTGACTTGCAGAAAATATTATAAATTCCAACTCCTCATTTTAATATATCTAGAAACATATATATTTATATAAACATCTCTGAATTCTTTGTGCAATTGTGTTTGGTATTGGATGAACATGTGATACATACCAGCTTTTTGCTAAAATTTTACAATTTATCACAATAGACTTCTGGAATATTGTCAATCTTCTATTCTGAAAAATACCAACCATCTTGGTAATCTTATTTTCCAAATTAGACCAGTTTAACTCGACACTTTTCTGAAAGCTATTTGTATGGTAGACACCTAACACTTTACATGAATCTTGAAGAACCTGGTAGCCATTGATTGGCCATTCTGTTCTGTTTTCCCAGTAACCAATACCAAAAACAGAGGCTTTGTTTTTATTCAAAAGGGCACCTGACGCTTTTTTCATATTCCTTAATTACATTTATACATTCTATTAGACCTTCGTCTCTAGTTACAATAATTACAGAGTCATCAGCACAACCAATAACAGAGACATTCATTTAACTAGGTAATTTTAAAGCGAACTGTGAAAGCTGCACTTTTATCATTCTATAGAAAGGTTCTTGATACACAATAAATAAAGTTATAGAAAGGGGACATCCCTGTCTTACAGATTTTTTAATGGAAAAGGACTCAGAGAGGTTACCATTCCACTGTCAGACCCAAATTTCTCCAATATTGCATATAACAAGTCATGGTCTACACGATCAAAAGTTTTTGACCAGTCCAGATTTATCAAAGCTGCCTCCTTGTTATTTTCATTAATGTAAACCATAATATCTCTCATTAAAACATTTAAATTGATTATACTGGCCTATTTCAAGACAGCTAAACTGTTCAGGGGATATTATCAGCTTTAATACATCTTTAAATCTGCTAGTTATTATTTTAGCAATGACTTTAAAATCTACATTTAGCATGGTTATCGGTCTCCAGTTTGAAATTAGATCTAAATTTCCTTCTTTCGGGGTAAGAGTAATTATTCCTTTATTCAGTTTTACAGCGATTTTATTCTTAAATACAAATTTCACGAAACTAACGAAATCTTGCTTTATATCTTTCCAGAAGGTCTTATAGAATTCTACTGGGAGACCATCTAACCCAGGACTTTTCCCGTTTTTCATTCCACGAACGGCTGCAAACACTTCAGACTCTGTCACGCCTGCTGTTAATATTTCATTTTCCTTTTTGTCTATAGCATTATTGATTAAACTGAGAAACATTCGTTGAGCATATTTATTACATTTTTCTTTTTTAAAGAGGTTTTCAAAACAATCTCTTACGTATAAAATTACTGCATTAGGATTAACAATTTCATTACCATCTTCTCTACCTTATTCAGAAAAGTTTTAGAATTGTTTTCTGTTCCTAGCAGATACGCAGACACTTGTTCTCCCTCAAGTTTATCATCAATTTTAGCTCTTATTTTTATTCCCTCACATATATCATCTTGAATACTATTTATTCTCAATTTTGGAATTCACTAATGATCTTTTCTCTGCATTTAATGATGATTTTCCAGTCTCCGCTTTTAACTGATAATTTAATAAATTAAGTAAACCGTATCTTTCCTGAGTGATATGTTTTGAACAACATACAAAAAAGGATTTAATTTCTTCTTTGGCAAAATCCCACCAGCATTTAACATTTTCGAAACTGCTTTCCTTATTTCTAATTTAGCACTGTCCCAAAACCTTAAGAAATTTTCTTTCACAATATCATTATTCAAGGTATTAACATTCAATTTCCAGTACCCTTTACCTAATGAGACTATATTTTCCGATTTTATTGTTAGCTTAATTATGCAATGGTCAGACCAGCTTACAGGTATATTTCGAATATCATATACCTGATTTTGCAAATCTCTCAAATAAAAGCTATCTAATCTAGAACCATAATTTCTCTTAACATATGTGTATTCTACATGGTGGTTCAGGAGAAACCAAGAGTCCTTCAATTTAAAATTATTTTTAAGGCATATAAAGAGATTTAGATAACAATCCCTCTTACTCGTAATTGAATTCCAGTCTCCTCCCATTGTTATGTTACTTATATTATTTCTCAAAAGATACATAATATCTTTATTAAACAGCTGCTCTCTTTCTCTCTTTTTGATACTTCCAGCAGGTGCGTAGACATTGAGTAACTGAATACTAACATTTGAACAACGACAATTAACATTCATTAGATGACCATTTATATCGTTTTCTACATTCAGGACATCCACATTAGAAGATTTACTTATAAGGATAGCAAGTCCCCCTTTAAGGTATTGTGTATAGTTAATTACTACCTTACAATATTTTTCTATATATTCTAGTTTCCCCTCTCTTTTTATATTATGTTCTTGAACGAAAATTATATCAAGTTTGTATAATAACTTTTAATTTATTCATCTGATTTGCTTATTTACATAGTTAAGTCCATTCGCATTGAGTGTCGCTACATTTAATGTGGATGAATTGAATTTGTAGAATTAAAAGAAAAAAAAATTTTATATAAATCAATATGGTTTATGCTTTTTTGAACATTTTTCTCTATCGTAATTTGATGAGGATATCTCATAATCTTCATCCATACTCTGATTTTGGTCTTTTTCAAAGTGATCTTAAGTTGATTGGCGCTGTCCTGTTCTGTGTACCACTTCCCTGTTCTCAAGTCAGCAATACATTGTTCCGTTTGGGAAATCGATCCTCTGGGAAGTACACTCAAGATTTCTTGGTTGTTATTTTCTTTTCCAAAGACTATCTTCAATTTCTGCCAAATCTTCACTTTCCTTCAATACCTGGTGAACTTCAACCTATATATTCAAAGTTTCCATTGTACTAGTTCCTGTTTCTTGTGACAATTCATTTCTCTGGATTTCCTCAACTATTTCCTCTTCGTTTTCAACCGTACATTCCCCTTCACCTTCGTTTGCTAGACACCTTTCAAAAGTTTTATTCCCTAAGCAATCCATTATTTCTCCAGTTTCTACATCCTCATCCTCCAAGATTTGTTTAGATTGAAGAAATGTTTCCTTATCTACCGAGTCTTCTTTGTCTGTCACCATTGCCGTGATCTCCCCATTCTCTTTAGTTTTTGTTTTCAAAGTAATTTTCTTTTGTTCAGGGGCCATGTCTGGGAAATCACTCTCATTAAACATAGGTCTCGTACCTTTCATTTACAATCTTTGGCCTCGTGCCCAACTTGGTAATTCTAAGCCGGCTGTCCGCAGTGAGCTAGCTTATGGCAATTGACATTTTCCTATATTATTTTACCTGCTGAACAAGAATTTATAATAATATTTTGGCGGTCGCCTGTAGCTAAAATGCAATTGACCCTTGAAAACTGCACGTCTGTACCAGTGGGTCACACAGAGCTCAAGGGTAAATTACAGTTTAGCAGCAGCCGGCCGGCAAAATAATATCTTCAACTCTTGTAAAGCAAGTAAAATAACATAGAAAAATGTCAATTGCCATAGTCTAGCTCCATTGCACACTATTCGAAGCTTTTGTAAACGGGAAACAAAACATTACCATTTCCGCTTTCAACTTCGGAGGCTCTGTAGGTCGCCATGGCAGAACGACGCTGCGCACCTTATCTTTTTAAGATTCCTGGCAAGCTCGTATGTTCTGGCAAGAGGTAATTACTTTAAATTCTTGTTCAGCAAGTAAAATAACACAGGAAAACATCAATTGCCAGTCTCTCGCAGCTCTCGCTAAGCACAGAAAACCGGTAGCTGCTGATCAGTGAACCGCAAGCTAGTGCATGCTTGTTAAAGCTTAGAATCAGCAGTAATAGTAATGAATGAAAAGTGCCTTTGGAACGGCTCCCACTATCCATTTTTTCGCCCTTCTTTTTACGCTTGTTTTTCGTGTTCCAAATGACATATATAACAGGAAATACAACAATAAGGTGCCCAAACCTTTTCCCCAAGTTATTTACCCCACCAAAAACCCTGAATTCCCATGGGTCCCCCTTACTGTTAACTATTCTCAAAAGGGTTTTACCACACCCAAAACCCCGATTCCCAACGGGTCCCCTTTACCGTCGGCTACAGTTCTAAGGTAATTTACAGCTTAATTACATTTGACCACCAAAATATTACTTTAAATTCTTGCTCAGCAGGTAAACTTCTATAGAAAAACGTCAACCGCCATAGCCTAGCTCACCGCGGACAGCCAGGTTGGATCTACCTCCAACTTCTTTGCACCTAAAACATGTGCGCTGCTGTCCATTATATAATATCGTTAGAGTGTATCCCATTACGGTGATAGATGAGGGCACATTTTCTTTCAATCTCATCTTAGTGGTTTGTGCACCTGTCAAGTACCCTTTAAATGGCCCATGAACATATCTGTTATGTCTGATTCCTTCTACCCTCCCGTACCTTGACAATACTGAGTTCAAAACTTCATCCTCAAGTTCAAAGGAATCATTCCTTATAAAGACATAAGTAACTGAAGAACTTAGATTATCAATTTTCACATGTCCACATTTCTCAGAATTGATTTCTTTATCTTCGACCTGTTTCATGATTTCAGCAAACACTTCTGACAACTTTAACAATTACTCTACTCATATTCATCATCTGTAGTCCAATTACAGAATTTGTATTCACCTTCATATAAGAGAATATCATCTCACTCACGACATCCATGGAGGGGTAAGCAGAAAACTGCAACCCAAAAGACTCCTTTCTCTTAAGTAACATGGAATGATAATGCATTTTGCCAAAATTAGTCGCAAAATCTGTCAACAGATGCTACCACTGTCGCTCAAAAACGCGCAGGGGTCCCCCTATGGTAAGCTAGGGGGTACCTAAAACTCTGCGCCCTACCACACCTGTATCATATTTTGTCTATGGCATAAAATCACTTATTGTTTTTATATAGGACTTATCATGGCATATCCACAGACCTCTCACCGTATTTCCTTCCAGTGAAAATCTCAGATTCCAAAGAAAATTGGAGAAAACTCAGGAGTAGTTCTGACAATAACTCGTTTACCTTGATCTTCTTCTTTCCCATAAGACAGGAACTTGTACCCAGACACTCAGAAATGTTTTGCAACATTTTCCAGAAAGTTTTCGTTCACCTATCAATAATTTATTCGTGTTATATATACAAGGAAATGTGCTTTTCTTATTCGATTTTGGTTATTAATCATGCGGTTAACAATATATTTAAGAATGGTGAGTGAAAAATCCGTATTACGAAAGATAACGAAACATTTTGAAAAATTTCGCTCATGATGGTAGGGTAAAAGAGTCAAATAAAGAATTGCAATTAGTCATCCATTCAATCCTTATGGGAGTAAATTCAGAGACTTTCTTCTTCATGGATAAATAACCCAATGGGAAAGTATAGGGAGAAAATCAGGTAACACCCAATGGATATCTAGTGGCAGAGAGAGAGAGGGAGAGAATAAATTATTAAATAAAGGTATTATAATAGTGAAGAAGAGAGAAATAAAGGAATTATAATAATGATAGAGAAAAATAAAAACCGGTTCAAGGGAAACGGGAAGTAATTTCTCTGACGCACCAGTCGTGTCTGTGCTTGTTTCATGCGCTGACGATGGAGTTGTCAAATAGCGCCAGATGTCACTATTATAAGCTGTTGTCCGAAAAGTTTTGAAGTCTGTTGCAAAACATTTTTGAGTGACCGTACAACATGAGGAACAATTGGATCACCCGGGTGAAGGGTAATTTTACAGGTTCTTATCAGATAGAGATGGCAAACTCTTCCACCATTCCGAGCTGTTCACACTTTAGCACGAAAATTCGTGCCAGGATAATGTTATATTATTTTCAGTTGCGCTATTTAGAACTTTATGTGTTTCCCATTCTAGTCATAATCTATTACTGTGTCAGCCGTTAATTAAAGACTCTTATTCAAAGGGATCAATACTTGGTGCGAGAGGCTATTAATGAGCAAGTGTACACCAAAAGAACCCCAGTTTGTGTCGTTCCAAACAGCTAATTCGCTTCATATCGTGTTGTTTGAAATGATGAGTGCTGCCTTTCTTTCTAGTACTGTTTTCATTCTGTATTGTTGTGATATCCTGTTATTATTTTGTCAAAATTCTAATTTCCTTTTTGATGACGATATTCTGCTCTTTTACAGATGCTCACTGGTGCCTCATAAATTTGTTATATAGACTGAGCCCTCGGATCTTATCATAGTCTCGTCTTCCAAGAATTGCCTCACAACTTCTTGCATTTCTGCTTCCCCTTCGTACTAATCAACTTTCTCTCTCTCTCTCTCTCTCTCTCTCTCTCTCTCTCTCTCTCTCTCTCTCTCTCTCTCTCTCTCTCTCTTTTACTTGCTCCTAGGTCGTTACCTTCTATTGATTCCTTAGGTCGATATCGTTAATTCTCCTTCTTTGATCTCTCCTTCTTTTGAAGTGTTCATGTCAATGCTTCCCTCCAGGTTTTACTTATTTATGTATCTCGTTATTTGTTTGTTCATTTACTTATATATCTATTGCTTAGTTAACTAGATAATAAATTCATCCTTTTTATTTATTTGTTTATTTACCTAATAAACCAAGTATTTATTTAAATGGTTCAAGTTAAGCATTTATCTAATTGGCTAAAATTAAATAATTATTGAATTAGTTCAAATTAAGGATTTATTTTACTGGTTCAAAATAAGAATTTATTTAGCTGGTTCACTATTCAATCAGTTTACTTATTTATCTAGTTAGTTTGACTAGCATCCCATAGTGAACAAACGAGCTGATTTCTAATCAATTCCACCTTTTATACTCAATTGCCTTTCGGCCAAATTCGCCTCTTCTTTATAGTGGGATCTTGAACACTTCTCAGTACTCAGTGATCTCTACCCATGAATTTTTCTTTAATTGGAACATATTGCTTTGGCCATGCATAATCCTTTCCATTTGAGGGAAACAATATTGCTTTTCAACGAGTTAGTATCAGATAAAATTCGTCTTTTCGTTCACCTTTTTTTTTATTTTCGTATTGCTGTTGTTGCCTGTCCTAAATCGGTGCCATTTAGGAATTACGGAAAAAGAAGTCTATATTTCATTTTTCAATTAATGTTTGTGATTCATATTGCTTTATACTCTCAAATTTCCTAAACTGAATTAGGGATACAGGAGTGGTCGTTATATTCGAAACTGCGTCAACTTAACCGGGTCAAATTTAATTTTCATTTAAATATTATCTAACTCATTCTTATTAACAAAAGAGTCCACATATTGCAAACCGAATCTTAAGCATTTTGGACATAAAAGAAAAAACAAAAATAGGACAATACGAATAAAAATTAGTGCTTGATCTAAAAGAGATGTTACTGTACACGCTAAGTCTAACTTACTGTCTGACGTAGCGGTAAAAAAAAAAAATCAGTTTTGAGCGTGAAGTCCCTTCAGTCATGAGTTTTTGGTTTTTTCTTAATTTCAGTTTTTCTGCTCTTTAACCTTACGCTTAAATTCACTCTTCTCTTGTGAAGTAGTCTGAACAGATTTCCTAGTGATAAATCATTTTTAAACTTGATTTTTAGCGCAAAGGTCACGTACAGCTTTATCCATGTTTCGGCCGTCAAATCCTTCCCATTTCGGGGGAAAGGCAATTGTTTTTGACAAAGGTTTTGTTTCTGATCAAATTCGTTTTTTTTTTTTCTCTCTCTCTTTCTCTTTCTCTCAGTGCTAATGTTATCCATCCTAAATGGCTTAAATGCTTTCTCAAATGAAAAATATGGAAACAAATTTCAATAAAAAAGAAATTAACCACGAATCCAGTACTTTTGGATCTAATTTGTTTTCTGGGAATTATATAATTAGAATAAAGATTTAGTTACGAAGAATTCTGACATATTTTTTACTTTATTCTAAACAAGGTAAATGTATATTTTGTCAAAAAAGCAGATAAAAAGAAGAAAATAGTAAAAGTACGCAACATTTAAAATCAAATTGAATATTTTCCAAGAAAATCTCATTAACAAAAGTATCCGCATCTTTTCATGGGAGCAGAAATGTTTAGTCTCAGATACTTAAGAAACTGTACTGTCTGGATTGTGACTACGAACTGAAATTCATGTAATATCAAAACAAAATCAAGAATGAGTGTGCAGACCGTACACCTACTCTGCCGCATAAATAATTAAATAGCTAGATTAAATAAGACTGCAGGTATATCTGTGAGAGGCAAATAGAACTGTCAAGAAATCTTCCTAATTCCTTCGTTTTTAAAGTGTACTGTTGCACATTGTATCGCTAACAGTTTCAGAAAACTGTCACCAGTGCTTATTTAGGAGAGAGCTGTCAGCTTTAAGAGATCAGGCACATACAGTATTAGTCCGGGAATCATTGTGTAATTCAGGAGTGAATTACAGTATAAAGATAAATTTGAAGTGTTCTGGAAGACCAACTGGGCTCCTTACCGAAATTACTGGTCAATTTAATTAATTTGTGCAGTTTTCAGTTTGTTTTCAGTAATTTTATGAAACTAATTAATGTACAGTATTGACATAAATTGCTACGTACTACCAATCAGGTAGAGAAAGCTTACTTATTAATGCATATAGGTGATCGAGTTACTTCTTGTATAAGATGACCAAGAAAGTTTGAAAGAATGTGAATATTGTCATAAGCGATGTAATCTTATTAACCTACAGGCAGGGTCTGATATCTAAAGTTATAAATATGCTTGACATACTGAAATGCAAAATATACAAATTAAATTTATTTTAAGAATCGGCGATGAAAAGGAAGCCATTTCTGGTGCTCGCTCTGGGGTAATACATAGTTAAGTTTGGCTCTGCGCTTACTATGTTAGGCCTAATTAAGTACTAGAAGCAACGAAACTTCATCTCTTTGATAACACGTTAGGGAAAACTTATGTACCCCTAGTAGATGCTTTATGCGTTATTTTAGGGGCTTTCTTACACCATCCGAGGTTCAAAAATTAATGAAACTTTGCAGCGATTTTTTCAAATACAGGCAAAGCTTCTGTTGTTTCCTGGCTTACGTCTCTCTCTCTCTCTCTCTCTCTCTCTCTCTCTCTCTCTCTCTCTCTCTCTCTCTCTCTCTTGCTATGGTTGTAAACCTCTTGCAAATCTCTTGGCATTTTTGACAGTTATGAATGGTCTCATAATGATAAACATTTATGGCAGTGTCACATTGCACTTTTTTTTAACTTACTGATGGTGAAATTCTTATATTTTCATTCTACAAAAAACCAGTAATAAAAAAATTAGTCTTTAAGTCGCATGATACAAGAAAACAATGACTGATTGACGGTCCTTCCTTCATTTATGAACACCTAAATCATCTCGAACTTTAACGGAAGCCTAATTAGTGATGACAAGGGGAGGCCATTAAGTTTGTTTCCCGTGACTGTTTACGTTGGAGCAATTGACGAGAGCAAAGGGCGAGCGCCTGTTCAGTTGGTGCTAATTTCCAATACTGCCTTGTGACCTATGATTCATTTTCTAATTCTGGAATTACTTGTCTCGCTGTTCATTTGCTTATGTCTGTTTCTTCTTCTTTCCATAATATTCTTTCGCTGTGACCGGGCTTGAATCTTCATGGCAATGACTATCTCTTTTAACTTTTTTCGTAAATATAGGATCATTTAGCACCTGTGTTAAACATTATACACTTTTTCTTTTGATGAACTTCATCTGGGCTAATGTTTTCCTGCTGATATTTTTTTGTTTTTGCAAGAATTATATATCTAAAAGTTGAATGTAAATCTATGATAATAATGAACATTACCTTGATGTCAACAAGGATAAAATGTCCTACTACGATCATCTCACACTGTAAGAACACTGAGACAAGTAATCCGAACCTTTACTAGAGGTTAGGATTTTTTATTTTCTGTAAAAGAAAACTACTGAGATGGCTATTAGTCTGTCCGTCCGCACTTTTTCTGTCCGCCCTCAGATCTTAAAAACCTCTGAGGCTAAAGGGCTGCAAATTGGTATGTTAATCATCCACTCTCCAATCATCAAACATACCAAATCGCAGCCCTCTAGCCTTAGTAGTTTTATTTTATTTAAGGTTAAAGTTAGCCATGATCGTGCGTCTGGCAACGCAACAACACAGGCCATCACGGCCGGCTGAAAGTTTCGTGGGCCGTGGCTGAGAGTTTCATACAGCATTATACGCTGCACAGAAAACTCGGTCGCGCCGAAGAAAGACAAGAATAGACTTGTTTATTCTTGTCTCTACTTTCACGTGTCATCTAACACAATCATAGAATGTACACTAACTAAGCCCATCAAATGACGTGTGTAGTTATGGCAATTCTAAGGGCGAATTTTGATGGAGTGATTTTGGTGATAAAATAAATTTTTAAGTCAAGCTAAGCGATTTCATGTGAATTAGTATGCCAGCACTTTTTATGATGTTCTATCACACTTCTAAAATATTGAAAACATGAAACTAAATTCTTTGATAGCCTTTCACACCTCTCAGAAAAGAGTTCGTGGGACTGTGCTTTTTCTTTTTACAGCCAATATGTAATTACATTTTCATTATCAATTCCTTTTAAAATATTGTAAATATATATTTTATGAATATGCAAATAGTTATGTAATTATAAAACGAGCAAAGTTTGGAAATATGTTAAGCTTACTTATTCACAGCAGTTACTTAATTTTTCCACCCTTCAGTTTTCTCAAAATCATCAAGAAAAACAATAATTTGCAGTTTGCAAAGGTACAGGGAAACTATGGAAAAAGATCTCAAAGTACATCTTATGGGAGGCCCAGGTATATCCGAGAAATGCTCAGCAAAATTAATAAACATATAAAAAATGCGCCGAAGAAACCTCGGCGTATTTTTTACTTGTTTATTTATTTTTGCCGAGCATTTCTGTACATCGTGTAATCAGGGCCTCCGAAAATAGGTCTATCTTTCGGTGGTCTCAGTAAAATGCTGTATGAGCCGCGACCCATGAAACTCCAACCACGGGCGGTGGTGGCCTGTCTTGTATCGTTGCCAGATACACGATTATGGCTAATTTTAACCTTAAATAAAATAAAAACTACTGAGGCTAGATGGCCGCAATTTGGTATGTTTCATGATTGAAGGGTGATGATCAACATATCAATTTTCAGCCCTCTGGCCTCATTAGTTATTATCTGGGGGTGGACAGAAAAAGTGGGGACGGTTAGACAAAGCCGACACAATAGTTTTCTTTTACAGAAAACTAAAAGTCTTAGAGGGATCTGGGTAAAATTAAAAAATAGATAAATAAAACAAAAGCTACAGAGTAAGTGTAGTTAAGACAACCTGACCGCAAGACAAAAGCGCCTACTAAACTAAAGAAAGCTCCTATTCATGAGTACTGCTATTTATATTAAATAACCTGTCAATAAACTTCTTAAATAAACGTGAATACTGAAGGAATATAAAAAGCAAGATTGGCCTTGATAAAAACTTAGATTGTAAATAGCTTGAACTAATGCACATGAAACACCATGTTCAGTATGCATATGAAATATTGCAAAATAAAGCGGTAACTAATCGTGAGAATACAACCATTTCAGGGAGGTGCAATATTATGATGAAAAAAGAAATAACCTAATGCAATTTTTTTGGTGTATCCCGTGAATTCAGAATTTCACCGCATATGATTCAATTACGATATACTGGAAACTAAATAGCGATTTTTAAAAAGATATTGCTAGTGAGTGAGCAATGGTATTGTTGATTGAATACGGATACAACCATCACCAGGTGAAAAAGATAAATCATTAGCAAATTATTATAATGTTATTATCTTTATATATCTATTAACTTATCTCTTCTTTAGGGTTGTTTAAGCAACCTTTTCTGTTTTAACATAGAGTGAAAACATGAATTAATATATTTTCGGTGTTTGACATGTTATTCAGTACGAGGAAAAAAGTGGTCAGCGTTTCTCCTGTTGCAAAGAACTGAAATATTATGTTTTAGTATTTATGAATAAGGTAGAATGCTCTCTCTTAAATTTAAAGTCTTCATTAAATCCATAGTTCCGGGACTAAGTATAACTTTAACACCGAAACCATTCAATCTCAGGTAAAGGAAAAAGTTTGGAAACGACTAAGCCTAAGTAATTCATTTGTTTATTGACGCTTGTGAAACATTATTATCATTTTCATACTATTCATAATGAACATAGATTTTTATGGAGCAAGACGAAAGGTTATGAATTCCCATAGAACTATTAAATAGAAAGAAACGTCCGCATGCGAAAAAGCAAGGGTGAAGTATAAAGTAAAAATCGGTATAGGAAATAAGCAATAAAAATTTTTCAATAATATAGTTTCCAGCAAATAGAAATAAAAAAGACTAATCATGTTTAATTAAAAAGAAGCAACAAAGTGGAAAACAGTCAATAACTAAACAAAGGAAAGTATGCCTGAATGTACCTTAGAGAAATGGGACATTGACTCCATTTCCAAAACGTCCTGTCACTCCAAAAGTTATTTTCCTAAATTTTAGCGATTTTCGTAAATTTTCTTTTATAGCTTTTGTTTCATCATCTTAGCAAAAAGACAAACAAACAAACCAAAAAACATACAGAACCTAAGTACCTCTTGACATTTGACCTCCAAGTATGACCATGACATCATTAGTGGATTATGCAGACCAAGAATGAATTCAGTATCTTGTATAGATCAAAGGTTATGTCCTAGGTTAGAATCACTCTTGACCCTTGATTTCTGCAACCACTAAATCTCCTAACTCTGCTCACAGGCTTTAATATGAAGTCTATGTTATATAGTTCACAGTAATGGCCAATGTTATATTCCTTCTTGACCTCTGACCTCTGTGTATGGCCACTGCACATGGCTTTCATTAGTCAGTATGCTTGTCAAAAATAAAGTATATTTTGTATAGCTCAACAGCTATGACCAAAATTTAATTCCTATCTGTCTTTGACCTCCAAGCATGACTTTCGCCTACACCAATTTTTTTTACGACCCACTATAAAGATTAATTGTAGTTGCTAGAACAAATGTTTTGGTTTCACTTGGACTGAAAAACAGAAAGCGTATCAACAGAATCACCTCAGACTGTGAACAAACTGAGAGATTTTTCTCGCCATGAAGGATTACATAAATAGAGAGCGATACAGGCAGACAGAGAAAAACACCGTAAAATAGATATCAAGAAAAAATAATAAAACTTCAAAGAATCTGTGCGGTCGAGACCTTGGGAATCGGATTGGCATGTTAGGAAAATTCTTGGCAAAGGCACAGGAGATTTCATGCCATAATCCTCCAATCACACCCAGAGCCGATGGCAGTAATCCTCGGGCCGCAGCGTTTTGAAGTTGACCCCTTTTCCAATCGCAGACACATTTTCTGGAAGCTGTGAGGATAAGGACGCAGGGAAAAGGGTTCAATACGACGGTGAGATCCCTAAGAGAAACGATTTTCTTTATGGAATATCAAGAAGGTGAAAGGAAACCGAGGTAAACGGTGGCTTTGAAATATCTTGTTCATGAGATAACAATTTCTTGTTTAGTTATAAGCACAAAACCAATATAACTTTTCAGTCCGAAGGTTTGTAATGAAAGTTAAAGTCTAGAAAAATAATAATGATTATAATCTTGCCAACTAACATGAAAGTTAATTTCAAATTGTTTATTTGACAAATTATTATTATTCAGCTGAAATTATGATTATGCTAAGGATGGTTCTATAAAATTTCCAAGTGAAAAAAGAGACAGGATGATGCGGACCTCAGTGATAACAGCAGAACATTAGATCAATACATTATAAGAACAAATTGATAAATAGTCACAACTAATATTAAAATGAATACCATTTCGCAGAGCTAAAGGTAATCATTTAGCAATACGATTTTTTGGCCCAGAAGCGATAACAATTCCTTGTTTAAAAGTAGAATATATTCATACTACTTTTCTTTATTTATCAAATCTAGATCTAAGGGCCTCGAAGTCTTCTTGAAACTATTGTCGTATTAAGATTTTATCTGGATGGTGTTGTGTACGTCTTAGCAATTATCCTCATAATAATACTTACCTCGGAAACCGGTACAATGCAGATTGATGATTTTTATGAGAGTTTTTATACCTGTTCCTCTAGATGTATGAGCAAGAAGATATACTTGCGACTGTAGCGTCTCCTTTTAATATATTGCTTTTATATTTTGCATCATCGACCGTTGACAGGTGTAAATGCACTATTGTAGCTGGAAGAAATTTTGACAGAGGCATATACTTCAAAGGTGCAGGTCATTGGGTGACCAAAACATAGTACATACTGTAGATACATTTACAAGCAGGTCTTTGGTCAAACCAGCGGCACAGTCATGAAAGTAAAAGAGGCGAAATGAGTACAAGAAGCAAATATATTCATCTTTCTTACAGCCTCTTTTTGGAATTCAAAGACATCCTGTAATTTCAAACAATTTATTTGCTGAGATTATTTATGCAGTTTGGAAGCCTTACATGGCTATCCACTTAGTAATACTTTTATCTGTTGTTGCAAAAACCTCGTAAACGTTTTTTGAGTATCTTTAAGTTACAGAAAAAATTAATGTTCTGTACGTTTTATAAAAAAAAAAAATCTTTTATGGTAAGAAAAGGGACTAAAACTTTCAAGCCGAGCCAATAAAATCACGTTAATGTTTTATTTTATCGATATATCTAATGTGGATATATACAACATCAAAATAAAAGTGCTAAGATCATGGTCTCCTCGCTTGCTTCTGCGTTTCCGCATGTAAGGAACGATCGTTCAGATGATCCAGCACAGATAGCTTCGATAAGAGGGAATTCCTTTTATCATCTATTTCCTTTAGATGAAAAAGGATTGGGTTGGTCTCGTCCTTTGGGGATTCTCCTCTCGTAAGGTTTATCGCTAAAGCCTCTGTTTGTTCTCCTTTATGGCTGTCTTTTGTTTGTTACGACTCTCTCTCTCTCTCTCTCTCTCTCTCTCTCTCTCTCTCTCTCTCTCTCTCTCTCTCTAACATAAAACTTATCTTGAACACAATTAGCCGCGGGACATTTATGCAGAGTAGAAATATATCTATTCACTCTCTCGCATTATGAAAAAGTCATTCTTTTTTATATATTTTTCTCTTTCATCTGACCCTTATGATACATCGATCTCCACGTGTCAGCTTTGTTATAATCCCCATAAAAAGTATTTGCCTGTTCTAAATACCTCGCATTTCCTTACATCTCAAAATTTGTCGAAAAGTTTATGTAATAATATATGTTTCACGTCTCCAGTTTTTTCTCTGATTTTGCTAAAAGCTAGAAAGACTTTTTATTGGAGTTTTCCTTGAAAAAGTATCATTGCATGCTTGATTTTTGTTTCAGCTGTCCTTGTAATAATCGTGCTGATTATTTCATGCACTACGTGTGGAGTTAAAACATTTCAGCTCAGTAATAACGGTGATTACTAAATTAGATGATTAACTAATAACCGTTTTATTGTAAATTTCCTGATTTGGTGATCCTGAGAAATAACAACAAAAACCCCAGGAGCGAGAAAAATTGCTAAATTATTTGGAAAGTAATAAACAATTAAGAGTATATTTGTATTAACGAGACATAATGTATTTATTTTTCCATATCTAACGATTGTTAGATATACAAAATTATTTAAGTTGGTGCAACGATATCAAATCCTGTACACTGGGCCATATCTTCCCCTTAAGACATAGTCTTATAACATAAAAATTAATGAAAAAACAATGAACAAGTACAAAAAAAAACGAGAAGTGATAATGCAATTAATCTTTGGACTATATAGCCTGAGCACTGAATATTGACTAACTAGGAAATGTAACTGTTATTAAAAGAGAATTTTTTCAATCCATTAAGGATTAGAACTTGATGAATAGATGGTTGTATTATTTCAAAACTCATCATAGCGCTCAATTAATTCTAGTGCTTCATTTTTTTTATGTTTCATTGGCTCTACTTTTGAAGATGGAAATTTTCACAGATTTATTGGTTTTCTTTTGAGTCAGTTCTGCAAGTGAATCAATACTCAATAAATCTTTTCCAACTTTATTAAGTGATGGTCCGTTTTTCATATCACAGTATTACAGAAAGATTGAATGAAAAATTTCTTCATTGCCTCTTCAAGATAGGAAATTTCAATGATTCAAGAAAAGGAAGAGAATAGAAATTAGTTAACCTAGAGGGAAATTACAGAAGACTGGTCAGACACGTTGACTTAGAGTCAACGTGTCTGACCAGTAAACCTTACGACTTCTACACAGGTTCTGCAACAGCACTGCCAAAATATCTTATGTGGAATAGCCTTGGAATTGAGTGCAAGTAAATCCAAATTTTAAAAGCCTGGACAATGAAGAGACAAAAACCTTAAGTTATTCAAGACCGAGGTGTCAAGAGCTTCTTTGAGCATGAGAGCAAAACTACACTGAAAGACTGATCAACAAAATGTAAATGATGGACTGTTCAAAAAGATGGCGCTTACCAAATGTTCGACAGGGGTTCTTGTCGTATGGTGAAATGTCAATAATTCACCCTCATGTCAGTGAGTACTGTACTTGGTCCCAAATATAAGCCTAATAGTCACTTGTGACCATGTCGTAACCACCGGGAAGGTGAAATTCGCGTAAAGACAGATTCTTTGATCCAGGCCGAAAGGTAACATGAAAACGGCTTCGACTCATATTGTCTTCCAGTTATTAGACTTTATCTGGAAAAATATATCTGCTCGAATTGCACCCGTTTCCGTATTGCTGAGTAATATTTAAGATTGATTATGAACAAAATTGTACAATGTGGGTGAAAAGTAAGCAAACTCTCTCATTTGACACATCGTTGATAGTAACCTTTTAGTGCAATTCGAGTATAACTGAAAGAAGCTGAAAAAAAAACTAATTAAGAGAAAACGTATTTACCGTCACTGTGTGGTTAGAAAATGTTGAACTTATTCTTTTTCAAATGAAATACTATGGATATTAAGTCAAAATTAAGTCAAGAAAAGAGATTCAGATACGAAAGATATGGCACAATTAAAGAGAAAAAATCTCCATATTATTCATTCTATCTTCAGTGACAATCATTGTATATATTCTAAAATATATTTAAACCACTAACCACTCCTTTCCATTAGAACGTCACATCATTGTAGAGCGTTCAAAATGGTTCGAATGTATGAAATTTCAAAGGAGTGTTAGTGCTAATGGAGATATCACTGACCAAATTAAAACCACAGCGCTCTCGTTAAGGCATCTTCCCTACAATTTGTTACCTTATCCATATGGATAAACAAAACAGCTTTGACCCTTCCTACTAATCGGCATCCGATGTAAGGATTATAATGTTCGATAGGAAGGAGAAAACTCGTATTTGTATATACTGAATAAGGATTTTCTTACGTTTTGATGTCAATTCTTCCCTTGTTTTCAGCTTAGACTTCAGAAGAAAACGAAATGACAAAACAGAAGGTCGACATTAAACTTAATCTATCTTTCTCTTCTTACATTTCTTTCATCAAAGAAAATGCACACGAATAATGCAAACGCATAAACGGTGACCTTAGGGAATTTTGAAATTTTATAACAGAACGTCGCCGTCTGTCTCCCTTGATGTTTTGTGAAGAGTCTCTTACCCCGTATTTTCCCATTCCATCTTTAGAAGGCGCGGGATCATATCCTGTTCTCGATTCTTTCATGAAGAATAAAAGAAGAAGATAAAAAGTCACTGCAAAGCATTATTTCAGTGAAATGTTGAATGACAAATGTTGCCAACTTTTTTGCTAGTATCAGCATAGGGATTTCCATGTTTTACATTACCTGCAGTGTAATACAGAAGTATGGCATGTGTTGCAAAGCTGACAAAGATTTTTGCTTACAAGCGACCACTCTCGAGTTTTTTGTCAGGACAGTGTCATTTGTGGAATATTTATAAACATTAAATTTATTTTCAAGTACTTCCAATAAGCATGCTGAGTAGCTCTTGTTGAGTGCCTTGCAAATTAGAATCATCCTCCCTCACAATCTCATTATTCTCTAACAGGGACTCATCATTGTTGATACGCGTAACAAACCTAAAGGTTTAACAGCTGGCGTGTCATGTCTCTCTCCCCGTCGCTTAATGCAATGTATTCGAGAGCATCCATCTAATCTAAAAAAGAGTCCTGGTGACCAAAGAAATTTATATATATAAACAAGGTAAGCTTCTGGGTCTTTATTACCAATGGTGATCCCATCTTAAAACCGTTCGCGTTGTTAATTGAGATGCTCTCTTCAGTGTGTCATAACTAAATTATTTTAATTTTCCCCTTGGTTAGTTTCGATCTTCTTTTCTATTAGAAATATGCTTCGGATGTATTTCTGATAATTACAAGTTCATCTTCACCATTACTCGTTTTGATCATTGAAGTTAATGTTTATAAACATTAGCGAAAAGATATTGTTCTGAAGAAAAGCTGTGCTGAGTAGTCGTTACGAGGCCACAACTAACCAAATGACATCGAATTCACACTATCTTTTCACAAAACAAACCAGCCAAGACCACTATTCGAATCTTAGAAAATTTCGTATCCTCAGAAATAGTTAATGAAATCCATCTAACATAATATGACATATAGTGCCATATCATGTGAAATATAAAAACAATTTCACAAATTCAGGATTCTAAGAAAAAGGGTCATCTGAGGTCAGAGGCATGTTCTTTTCATGTATCTAAATATATATGAATTGGTGCATAATAGTACAAAGATATTGACAAAATGGTCACAACAATAGGAAAATGTGAATCCAGATTTGGGACGTCTTATCAAATGGTGTGATGACTAGTATGGATGCTGTAGTGGATTCATATTCTTCATAGGAAAACAATGATTTTTAGCATTACAAGATAGTTTGTTTATATGGCTTATGACCCTGTCCATTAAACACCAGTTCATATCTTAGATGAATTCAAAATGAAAAAAAAAATTTGTAAAATTAAACAGACAATGTCAGAGGCGTTCAAGCAATTCGTCACTTTAGGAATTAAAACCCACTTACAAGATAAGGATGCAGGTAATGCAACGAGAGACCACTGTTACGTACGCTAATTATTGTCTTGCTCTTGCTGCCCACCTCGGAACAAATTTCAGTAACAAGGTTATGAGTCGGTAGGTTCCCAAAGCATGATAATATAACCTTCAGAATTTTAATTACTTCCAGTTGGGAGTATGGTTATGGGGAGAGGTAACTGTCTGCAAAATAATCCAATCATCCCCCAACTAGAGAAAAAATATTGCAGGAAAATGATAATCATTATATTTTATAACTACTTAACGCCTCCGAGACTGCCGCAGGCAAGGTATTGTAATTCACTTGTTTCTTCATGAGAACGGAATGATTTTCAATTACATATTTACCCTTGCAACCGTCCACCTTTAAATTAGGAAGGAATATTTCTCAGGCTGATGGAATAACTTTAAAATTGATGAACCGACGTCCTGTCGTCCTTTTTAGGATGAGGGTTTTTTGTGAAAGTTGTATAAATATCGAATCTAAAAATCTCAAATTGATAAAAAAAAACCTTGTCAAAACCTCGTTTCAGTTTTGTAAGCTTATATATATATATATATATATATATATATATATATATATATATATATATATATATATATATATATATATATATATATATATATATGTGTGTGTGTGTGTGTGTGTGTGTGTGTGTGTGTGTGTGTATACTCAAATAGATGTAAGTCCTGTGTTAATACGGATTGTTCTCACCAAGTTTACCGAAAAGCCAACTTTTCGAGAACATAAACGACAATATCACCCAGACCTTTAATCATTTGGTCGTTACACAGCCATCGCAATTGTATAGGGAGTTTGAGACCTGCATACCGTCATTGCAGCACAATTATTTGATAACATCGTTGGGCCTATTGAAATGAAGCATCATTTCACGTTGCCCCGCTGGGAAATCATGTTATCGTTTTAGCATGATAAACTGAGAACCACGTAACGAAGTTACATAGAATTTTGACAGGAAATTATTAATGTTTATGAATGCTTACAGGTCAATAATCAAGAAATTTATATATGTATATATATATATATATATATATATATATATATATATATATATATATATATATATATATATATATATATATATATATATATATACATATATATCCATATATATATATACATATATATCCATATATATATATATAATGTATATATATATATATATATATATATAATATATATATATATATATATATATATATATATATATATATATATATATATATATCAAACTGCTAAAACTACTGCCATTCCCTTTCAAAACCTTTCGATAATACATGCCCTTATTGATAATGTTACTCCTTGATTTATAAGAAAAACTTTCTATTCACACAAGTGATTAAATTAGTCCATTTTCATTTTCAGCTTTTACACAACCATCACCCGGGGAGAAACGGGTCGCTGCTCGTCTGCAATTACTCGCCAACTGTTTGTGTCGATGTTGTGCAGAAGATTTTACTGGCCTCAATCCTTTCGTTATGATCTTGAGCACGCACCTACGCGCAGGGGGATTTTGCAGATCGTGCTAAATCTCTGGGATATGCCAGTGCTCTCTTCCAGATTAGCATTTTCCTGCCTTCTTCTTTCTTCTGTTTTTAACCTTTCTTCTATTTTCGAGGGGGATTAAGACTGTGAGCATTTATACTCAGTGTTTGTTGTATGCGCACAAAGATTAGTCACCATGGCAACATATACGTGAAACACGGCAGATGTTGCTCGTGGGCTTTTGATCTTTTGTAGAATCTTATCCCTTTATCTGCGAAGAAAAGTTGAAATGTATAAATACAGTGAAATGTATGAATTAAACCCAGTTCCTGTATTATTGATGTTTTCCATCAGTATCTTGTGACTGTTTTAGAAGGTACTTTTCAGTGTCAAAACTTGCAACGTTTATTTTTTTTATATATTCCTTTTTTTTTCTTTTTTTCTCCATTTCGAGGAGAAACAAGAGCGAATGTCTAAATAATTCGTCACTGCAAAATCTGAGTGAGGAGAAAACACAGTAGGGATGAAAATAGCGTCCCTGCTATATATGAGGAAGGAAACAGTTTTCTGAGGAAAGAAACTTGAAGACTGGTACTTTAGTCACTGTAATGAGAAATGAGGTGAATGGCCTGATGCCAAGCAACTGATCCACAAGATAAAACACTATTGCTCATTGACAACAAAATATTGGCGTAAGTAAAACATTCCATATAAAAGACAACAATGTACATAGGAGCTTTAATAGCAATAAATCATACTTTTTTATTTTTTATTTTTATTTTGAGGAACATTGAATAGTTGATAGGTGTGGGAGAACCCACTTCCCGATTCTTTAGTGTAACCGGAGAGAAGTCTTATTATTTTGTATTTATTAAATATCTCAAGATTTTTAATAAAGATGTTTCTATAAGAATAGTCTCATTCGAATTCCTAGCTGACTGAATAACAAATGAAAACTCATTTTCTTCCTGCACGTCTTTTTTTTTTTTTTTTGGTAAGATCCATGTACTTATCTTAACAGAAAGCATTACACATTACCATTAAATGTCAACAAAAATTTTTCTGCGTTTCCAAAGTGAACGTAAATGATACTTGCTCGAAAAAGATGAATGAATTCAGCTAAGAATTAATCTGTTTGGAAAGTAAAGTCACGCAAACTGAAGGGCAATGATTAGACCACACGTAAAATGCAACGAAGATCTTCAGATCATAAAACTACCAATTTCACGGAAACAAAAATTATTTACCTAATGGTAAAACAAAAGATAAATAACAATATCACCAAAAATTGCAAAAACAATGTAAAAATCAAATTTGGCCTAGAGTGAACCACTATGAAAAAATTTAAAATTTAATTGAATCTCAACCAACGTACAAGGATTTGAGAAAAGGAACTTTCAAAATATTTGATTTACGAATTCTAAAGTACAGATTTAAACTTAAGAGACTACAAAGAAATCCAAAATCTTTTTGAAATCCCTATAAAAGGAATAGGAAACACATTCGTTTACGAGCTTTGGCTGAAAGTCAAGGGAGCTATGACTGAGGGACGTTCAAAGCAAAAGACTTATTCCACAAGAGACACTTCAGCGAGGAGAAATTCTTGGATAAGAGTGTTTTGAATAATAAATTATAAAAGAGAATAAAAGTAGAGAGAGAGAGAGAGAGAGAGAGAGAGAGAGAGAGAGAGAGAGAGAGAGAGGAGAGACAATGCAGAATCGAGAGAAGAAATCAAACACCAAAATGGTAAGAATTTCCTGGCAAGAACAGAGTGAGAAGGACCGGAACAAGATGAAAGGAGTTCTGTAAAGGAGGTAAATAATTGTGAGATCAATGTCGAAAGAAGAAGGGGAAGCAACGCAAAGCAAAGCAAAGCATAAATAGTCAGCTGGGAAATCATGGCTCAAGATCATCAACAGAGCTGAGAAAAATACATGACCATACCCGAGATGAGTAAAGATATGACAGTTTTACTGTCGTTTATAAAACGCCATTTTTGTACAGAATGGCAGTATGTATTGAAAATTTTCTTAGACTGAACTCAGCTTTATCACTAACGAATGACTACGCAATTATAAAATATAAGAGCGGATAAAGTTATAATCATCCTGTGAAAAAAGGCGAAGAGAAGGTGAATTTGATGTTTATTAGTGTAATTTGACAAAATAAGGAAGTAAGAGAGAGAGAGAGAGAGAGAGAGAGAGAGAGAGAGAGAGAGAGAGAGAGAGAGAGAGAGAGAGGAAACTCAAGAATGTTTTTAAATTTAACAAATAGACAACTTCGTAAATAATGAATGTGGTTGCCAATATTCCCCAACTACAAACTTTTAACCATTTACTTTTAGCTGCTTCGGAGAGATATTTTGTTGATGGGCGAGAAATAAAAGGAGTGTTTAAAGTATATATTACCAATTCCAGCTTGGTATTCCTCGCCTTTCACATATTTCTTGGTCGGTTTTCCAACATTTAACTTCATACGTGATCCAGTGACATTTACGCATGCACAAACATACATACAGAGGCCAATACATAATGTGCATATATATATATATATATATATATATATATATATATATATATATATATATATATATATATATATATGTGTGTGTGTGTGTGTGTGTGTGTGTGTGTGTGTGTGTGTGTGGGTGTGTATATATATATATATATATATATATATATATATATATATATATATATATATATATATATATATATATATATACATATATACATGGGTCATGGGTCCTTCGGCTTATGAGTTGATTATTTATTACTGTAATTATGTAGCCCTGCTCTACCTAAGACCCAAGTAATCCTGTCAATTAAAGCTAAAAGTTACCCCAAGAGACAAACAATTACTTAATTGGATTACGTCGCCAGTCAGAACTATGTATTGAATAATTTGATTATTTCTGGAATAAATGAATTACATAAAACGCATTTATTACCCACCTAGTCCCAACAAAGAAAGAATGCGTTGTTACAATGAGGGAATTTTACATTAGCCAATTAGTCCTCTTCGGACACAGCAATATTTTCCCTACTTCAGTTAAAACGCAACCGGTGATCGTTCTTGCAGCTCTATCGTAAGCAGTTGAGTACAATAAAGGCTATTCCTCTTCCAAACAATGGTATGATCAGGTTCCAAGGCTTGCCTGAGTATTACCTATACTTGACTTCTCCCTAATTCCTACTTACTGCAAGGGGAGGTATCTTTTGCAATCTCACCAGGCAATAACAGTTAAACATATGCTTGATTTCATACAGGAAATATGGTTACACCAGGATCTATAGTCATTGGCTGAGGAAGGGGGAAATGGAAATAGAAGTACAGTGGGAGAAATACCAGCAGTCGGCAATACTTGTCAATTCCAGACTTGCTGTTCACATAGCCTGCTTGCGCACTGCAACGTACGCCCAGGATTCTGGAACAACACGTAATGTCGATTCCCTTAGTAAATAAAAGACGGGAAGGGGACAAAGGACGAATTATCAGGAGCACAGATGCGCACGTATGCCCTGAAAGATGGTTGGGTTCTCTCTGCCTTTCTTGGGTCAGATTGGGCCGCTATGTTCTCGAGACCAACGCTCCTTCCATAGCCTCCGACTGTCTGAAAAAATGACAAAATCATCGCCGATGCATAGGACAGAGAAAAGGAATGCTTAAAAGCACCCTCACTAGAGGTGACCTGGTGAAAAACCTCCCTGTGGGATAGGTCTCTAATACTAACTGTTATGTTATTTTTGAAAACACAGCCTAGCCCACTTCTCTCTTCTTTTCCCAGAAAGTTCATCTGGTCTTTGTTAGGAGTATATTCCTTCTAAAATAATGCAGGGAGGTCGAACAGCAGAATATTTATAAAAATATATATATGTATGTGTGTGTGAGTATATATACACTATATGTGTGTATATATATATATATATATATATATATATATATATATATATATATATATATATATGTGTGTGTGTGTGTGTGTGTGTGTGCATATATATATATATATATATATATATATATATATATATATATATATATATATATATATATATATATATATATATATATATATATGTATGTATGTATATAAATACATACATACATACATACATATATATATATATATATATATATATTATATATATATATGTATATGTATATAAATACATATATATATATATACATATATACATATATATAAATATATATAGTATATATGTAATAAAAGAAAAGATGGAGTACACTCACAGAGAATTTGAATTTCATGGCCCAAATTTTCGCGACATTTTCAAGTCTCATCTTAAACGCTGAGAAATGGTAAAAAATGCGTAAATAAAGATAAAATCAGTGAAAACGATTAAACATAAAGTTTACAAAGGTTGAAATCGTAAAAACATGAAAATAATAAAAAATAAAAACGATCAAAAGGGAAATTTTACAGCAGGACCGAACACTGTTGGAGCTAAAACTGAGTGACGCTCTCCTTCGTGAAAGGGACGAACGTCGACGAATGGTATAAGCAAAACAGTTGTTTGATGGTTAATGATTCCAGAATGGAGAGACAGTAGTCATTACGTGTTTGGGCAATAGCACTGAAATCATTATACGAAAACGAAGATTTACATTTCTTGATGCAATCTCACATATTGGACATTTTTCGGATCTTTCTTAGATAGTGACCCCAACAAAGTTCAGGGGTCGTTATCTAGGACTAATATTTCTTGGGGTCATTATCTTTATATTTACAGTCTTTTGTTTATGCTTTTACGGTAATCCCCAACGGTCTTGTATACTAAACACACCGCAGAGGTGGATACATACCGGGTTAAAACCCTTGGGGGTCACTATCTAGGAAAGTTCCCTATTTTTGAAAGGCCTCCTATATTGTAATTGGATCCAAGGTGAGGCTCTATCCTTAATTTGAGCAATCTTTTGGTAACATCTGCGCATTTTTGCCAAGTATGATAATATACCACCAAAGATTACACCAGAAAACAGTAAGCATATCTTATGGGAGACCTATGAACCCAAAGTATCAGGGCTTTTCGACATTAATTTGACATTCAGCGTAGGAAAAGTGTTCTGAATGAATAAAAGGAATGAAGGGGAACATAATTAATGTAGGTACGTTAGGTGGAGATTGACGTTGTTGAAATATGTCACTTAATGCTTTCCAATTATTTGTACAATCCCCAATTCATTTACAAATCATCATTGCCAAGCATATCTTCCAGCGCCTCTTGCATTTCCTTTACAGTCAGCTATCACTTCCGTTACATCAAGGTAAGAAAATTACACCATTAAATGAAATAATAAAATGAAAGAGCTAATAATCTTGTGATGATGCTACAGTTCAGTAAATCAAGGGTGCTCCATTTGTAAAACGAAGCCAATATCCTATCATACTATACTTTCTCCAACTTATTTTTAAAAAAAACTAGATTAATTAAGTTTCCCAGATGTTCATAGGAGACATCCACACCTCATTATTATCATTTTACTTTGACGGCAGGGTTACACGTCAGGTTTCTGTCGCCCTCATTGTTATCAATAATCCGTTCTCGACTTCGGCGTTTGGCTTATTTTTTCAAAATATAACTAAAAGATCCTTTTTTTTTTTTGTCGAAAAGGTTTCAAAGAAGAAATTGTCAGAAAGGTTTTATAACAAGAACTCCACAATAAAGAAATGTTTCAGTGGTTCCAATTAGAGTAAATTTATTAATGAAAATATAACTAGTTTACAATAAACTGCTTCATTTTTATTAATAAATTTACTCTCGTTGGAACCACTGAAACATTTCTTTATTGTGGAGTTCCTGCTATAAAACCTTTCTGACAATTTCTTCTTTGAAACCTTTTCGACAAAGAAAAAAAAAAGGAATCTTTTACACGATAGAACTCGAAAAGATGGGGAGAATGTGAGTCTGCCTGACTACCTCCATTCCTTACTCTTCATCTCCGTTAAGAGCTCCTCCCTGATCGCTAAATTGACCCCGAGAATTCGGTTATCCGGATTTGTGGGATACATCGGTTGCACTGCCGGCGTGTTCGCTCCACTGGGCTTTAATGTACCGCATTCGTAACGGCTGTGCTATCCTGCACTTGGTTCATTCGCCCCTTTCCAGTAGGGTAATGGATCGATGATCTTTCGGCATAGGTGGCCTTTTATTTTCTTCAAGAGAACGAACTACAGAAACAGTATTTTGTAAATTTTATGACTGGTGTTTCCACTTTAACTACTCAACCAGGTATCAAAGTGTGCAGCTCTTAGTGAAGGGGGGAAAGTTTTATTATTCAGAGGTAAAAATAACATTTGATCTTTCTATTTTACTTGTAGACATTACTATCATCTCTTTGCTGATCGTTCATCGTTCTTCGGGATCATGGTGTTCAGTTTTGTAGGACTGATGATTTTGTAATTCAGGGGCTAACCTTTGGCAATAATATTAATGTAATTATCTGGGCGCGTAATCCCGCACTGCCATCATCCTGTAACATGTTAAAAAGGTTAATGCTTACAACAGTGTTCCTTTGGATGCTAAGATAGCTTATATTAGTGGAAATTTAACCATGTTTCATTCATGCAAAATAGTCACGAAATTTTCAAATTAACCTAAAAGGAATTTGACGAGTTCATACCGCCTCCTAAACAAATGATTTTTTTTTTTTCTAAATGAAACCACGTTCGCAAAGTGTTGCACCATCTTTTTTATGCGTCATTTCCAGTTATTTATTAGAAGCTTGGTTGAATTTTCCAGTGTGGGTGGAGAAAAAAAAAAAAGAATTGAGAGGATGTGGAGCTAACTCAAAATCTAATCAACTCCTCCTAAGCCTATATGATAATATCTTCTATACAGACAGACAGACAGACAGCTAGGCTGGTGGCAAGTACTTAATCTCTGCCCATCATAATTAGCAAAGGTTATCAAGTATATACATAATGTGCATACAAAATATGTTATCATCTTTACTACGTGTTCAAAGTAAATTGTAGGAGCCATTGAGAGAGAGAGAGAGAGAGAGAGAGAGAGAGAGAGAGAGAGGCCGCTTAAACACCTTGAATCTGATTTGATGAGCTGGAAAAATCCTAGCGAAATAGCTGGGGATTTCATTCCTTAATCCTCCAATCATAACTGGGGTAACAACCAGTAACCCTGACCCATACAGCAACCTCCTCTTCTTACTCTCAGCTCGTAAGGTGGCTTCTGTAAGCAGAAATAGTTACGACAGAATAAAAAAGATATCTGGAAACTGGATACAACCTGAATCAAAGAATTACGAAGAATAGAAAAAAATAGTTCCTCGTGGGGCGAGTCGGTAGAGTTGTCGGCTAGCACTCTGCTAGGCCCGAGTTCGCGTCTCCGGCCGGCCAATGAAGAATTAGAGGAATTTATTTCTGGTGACAGAAATTCATTTCTAGCTATAATGTGGTTCGGATTCCACAATAAGCTGTAGGTCCAGTTGCTAGGTAACCAATTGGTTCTTAGCCACGTAAAATAAGTGTAATCCTTCGGGCCAGCCCTAGGAGCAGCTGTTAATCAGCTCAGTGGTCTGGTTAAACTAAGGTATACTTAACTTTAACTTAACGAAAAAAAAAAATAAAACCTTGTTGAACGTAAAGTACATTCATTATTCCCCGGTTGGAAGGGGTCTTTGTTTCTCTGAATAGCGCTTCATCATCGCCATTTAATTTAAATTGAAACATTATGAGCAGATGAAAACTCAGATAACCTGAGAGACTATCCATTCTTAGCGGGGTCATACCCATTGACACTTTTCGATGCCTCGTTGGATTAACACTAACAAAATCCTCGCAAAATGTTTTCATGTTTCGGTGCCTTCAGTGTCCGCTAGACTAAATCACCATTTTTCATCAGCACGAATGATCTTACCGATTAAGTTAATTTTGTATGGAAAATCTTTTATGAACGATGATCAGACGCGTAGGAAGGCAACATCTTTCTGCCTCACCGACTATTCAGTAAAACTACATAATGAGAAAGAGGAAAAATTTCTTACAGTATTGCCCTGCTCCCTTTTACCTTACTAATGATTTCTGAATCTTTCCGCTGCTTATACTTATCGTGCTATGTTTAGATGTGTGTGGTAGCTTGTTTATGACAATGCCATTTAGCTATGCTTATGGTTTTCTGTAATTTGTTATCTATATATCTTACTTATTTCTCTAATCATTGCCTTCACAATAAAATGTTTTTGCCCTAATTTGCTTTCATACATGAAAAATTCTACAGTAGTCTGAACAAGAAAAACACACTTATAAGACTTCCCATACCAGTTTCCTCGTTCTTTAAATCCTTCCTTGAAAAGAAAAGAAAAGGGAGAGAGAAAAATATTACAAAACTGAGCAAAAAGAGGAAGAGCGCTTAGTAATCATCCTGGGCTCTCTCGATCTCTCACTCATCATGTCCATTAGAAGCCTCTTCCGTGATCACTAAATGACCCCGAGAATTCGGTTATCCGGATTAGCGGGATACATCACATGACTCGAGTCAAGTTCTCGTCGCGTGGCTTAAATGCACCGTGTTCTTATAGACAGCGCTATACGAGTTTGGCTCCCGCTCTTTTTTCTGTATAGCAAGGCAATGGGCCAATAACCTGTCGCTAGATACGTAAATTCATTCTTTAAGAAAATTACCCATAAAACCGACAGCGTCGTACGTTTGCAGTTTTTGCCATTTTTATCTTAGTCAGATCCTTATAAAGATCCGCACTGTATTTCATCTTGACAAAAATGCTTTATTGTTGATTCATGAATAGCGTGAACCAGAACTGAGCCTGGAAAATACGTAGAGAGTTATTATCTTCTCCAGCACGAGTAAAGTTTGTTTTAATATAAAACGTCAAGTGCGGCTAAGGTGTAATTACTTGACAAGCTGTTTTCAGCTAGTTGTCCATGCCAGCTAAAATTTCTCTAGGTTGAGAGAGAGAGAGAGAGAGAGAGAGAGAGAGAGAGAGAGAGAGAGAGAGGTAATATTTGGTAGGTTAGAAATAATATCTGTGCTGAATAATTGGGTGATTTTATGTCTTAATCCTCCAATCACAGCCACGGCCGTTACCAGTAATCCTAGGGGCCCACATAGGGAAGTAATCTCTTCTCCCAGCTTCCAGCACCTATGTTGAGCTCATTAAAGACAGGCATAATGAGGGTATTATAAAATGACAACTGGAAACAACAGGAATCAAACCATACTGTGTAAGTGATAATCACAAAGAAGAAACATGAGTTGATTTAATATTTGTTTCCGTCTGTATTTCAAGGAAAAAGATTCTTCTGTTGCTGACACGAATCACGATTTTGACGTGGAAGTGATAATGATAAAAAAAAGTGCAGCACAGAGATCATTTTCAAATAATGTACAGTACACAGAATCACCATCTACTGTAAGTGGCTCATTTGGGTGTTTCTGTAACAAGTACAATAGACTTATCAATATCATTAACACCATCGGGTAGTTATGTGTTCATGGCTTTTCAATGAAATTATAAAGCTACAAAGTATTCAATAAGTATGACTTCAAATAAGTCAGACACGTCTACTAATATATGTAGACCCATGACATTTTTTCATCTCTAGAGGCAATACAGCCACTGACAAAAACTGAACAAATATGTGTTCGTTATTAATATTTAAGTCATTATTTCTATCTTTATTTTACGATTCGTTACTAGAAATTTTAATCTGTGAGAAATAGTTTTTGAACTTTGACATGGGAGTTTTGGGTTACCTATTGCATGTTTTTTGTTATTTAAATTGGAGATTTTTGTCAATTTTTTTTTCGTGCTATTCAGGTATTAGGTTGCTATACGAGAGGTCTGAAAGCCTGGAAACTGCATATGGCGTACATGGACCGGGAGAAAGCTAAGGATAGAAATAATAGCTAGCTGATGTGGGGAAAGGGCATTTGAAATATTGCTAGAAGGTGAACCTAAGCAGTACTTTTGTCTGACAAAGTAAATTTGAACATTCGAAGGTTAATAGAAATTTGTAAATAAAGGTAAAACAAACTGTAAAAACACCTACATACACACAAGTAATATTGTAATGCAGCGCTCAATATTACTTTACACACAAAACCAAAATGATGAATGATATTCTGATTATTACAATTTTTTAACTCGCTACGAAAATCAGGGTTAAAAGCCACTGAGCTAGCACCTTGTTCTCGAAAGGGGTAGGGAGAGAGAGAGAGAGATGTATCTCCACCCTACCAAGGAAAATATTGGGCTTAACTCAAAAAAACACATTCACCTGACGTAGATGCCAAAGAGCGTCTTCTGGAAGAAATCCCACACACCCACACTACTAAGTAATAATAAGAAATATATAAAACAAAGTCGACACTGCGTTTATATGTAGATGATTACTAAGAGAAAGGTGTGGTTTTCTTCAGCTCCAGAAAAAGGAGTTATAATGGAACCCCTCTGAGGCTTAAGTGGCAAACCTTGTAAAAAGGAAAACGCCAAGGGGCCGTATCAGCTCTATGTTCCTTGAGCCCAAAGGGAGACACCGAGGGATGAATCCCCTTTTATCCGATATATCCCTGTGATGATATCTCACAGAACGTTTGGAATTTCAACTTCAGTCTTTACAAAGAAGCAATTCCTTTTTCTACGTTTCCAAAAAGAATCTGATGAAAAATCATTCATATATCATTGTTGGCTTTACCTACTGACGTTTTAAGTTGTGATTATTTTTCAACGTTACTTTCTATATTTTAATCAGATGTGTCAGCTAACGAACTAAGCCACTAATACTTACCATGATCGTACGAAAATCTGTTAACCTTTGATCATTTCAGGTTTTCAGGCATTACTAAAACTACATCAGTCTAGCTCCAAGTATTTAGATTGTAATTTTACTTACCCTCAGGTTTTTATTTTTTTATAAATGTCAATGGAATTTTATTAGATTGTTCTTTGTGCTCCTGCATGGAATATCTTTAAATATATCTGATTGAGTGCCCGTACTATATTTTTTATGTCAGTTTGTTTAAGCTCACTCAAGGTTTATGTGTATACACACACACACACACACACATATATATACATATATATATATATATATATATATATATATATATATATATATATATATATATATATATATATATGTGTGTGTGTGTGTGTGTATATATATAATCATGAGGCTACAAATGTCATTTAATATCCAATTCACGCTACTTCAGGAATATCCCAGATGGGGAATTATCACCGAAGAGGAATTTATAAGTGATAAATGGATCGGTACTGGCAGGTCTCGATCCCTCAACACAGTTTCCTTCCAATGACACCAGTCGATGGTCTACCCACTGAGTCATCAAGAAAGGTATAAGTTAATGCCGATTCTGCTGTACTTGTTTACCCATCGAGAGCAGGGAAATTATACTTAGCTTCAGCATTAACCCACCTCCACCATGATAGCTCATTGGTACATTTGGAAAACACTGATCTTATTATGAAATTTTTATCACATCGTGATATATATACAATCATGAAGTTACAAATGCAGTTTAATATCCAATTCACGCTTCTTCAGGAATATCCCCAATGGGGAATTATCACCGAAGGGGAATTTATAAGTGATAAATGGATTGGTACTGCCGGGTCTCGATCCCTTGACACAGTTACCTTCCAACAACTTCAGTCAATGGTCTACCCACTGAGCCATCAAGAGAGATATAAGTTAATGCCGAATCTCCTGTACTTGTTTACCCATCGAGAGCGGCGAAGTTATATTTAGCTTCGGCATTAACCTACCTCAACCATGATAGCTCATTGGCTCGTTTGGAATAGCAGCTCTTATGAAATTGTTATCAAACCGTGATTCATATACAATCATGAAGCTACAAATATCGTTTATTATCCAGTTCACTCTACTTCGGGAATATCCCCGAAGGGTAATTATCACAGAAGGGGAATTTATAAGTGATAAATGGAGTGGTACTGCCGGGTCTCGATCCCTCGACAAAGTTACCTTCCAACCACTCCAGCCGACTGTCTACCCCAGATTCGGCATTAACTTATACCTCTCTTAATGGCTCAGTGGGTAGACCATCGACTGGAGTTGTTGGGAGGTAACTGTGTCGAGGGATCGTGACTCAGCAGTACTGATCCATTTATTACTTATAAATTCTCCTTCGGTGATAATTCCCCATCGGGGATATACCCGAAGTAGTGTGAATTGGATATTAAACGACATTTGTAGCTTCTTGGTTGTATATAAAATACGGTGTGATAAAATATATATATATATATATATATATATATATATATATATATATATATATAATATACTGTATATATATATATATATATATATATATATATATATATATATATATATATTATATATATATATATATGTATATACCATATATATTATGACCCGACACAAGTTCAATTAGGGTCATAATTTCTTACTGCATCTGTTTTCAGAACAGCATCATATCATCTTACATCCCTAAGATTCTCTTGTAGCAAATGGCCAGCACTGGGTGAGAACATTCTTTCTCTCTCGTCGACTCCTCTCCCTACAGCTAACCTAAAACAAAGGACTACTGGAATGAAACGCTGAGATAAAAACGACCTTATTTGCAAATTTAACGAAATTTTTTTCAGCAAAAGCTATGGTCATGAAATGGAGTGATTCACACCCCCTAAAAATGGAAATCATAACTACAGGAAATTCTGATTCACAATCAGTCGAATTAATGATTCTAGACCAACCAATACTAGTGACTAACACCCTGGTCATCAAATAAAATAAACAGATCATAATTATTCTAGACCAAAATAAATGTCCTAGAGTATGCTAAAAGAACGCCACTTACAAAATATTCGTCCTCACAGGGCGAACCCAGAAATCCTGTTAAAACACATCATATCTCAAAACCTGAAATGGTGTTTAAAGAAATCAACATTCAAAACAGAAAAATGCAAAATGGAGAACAGAACGGGAAA
>NC_089781.1:33424247-33471747 GCF_040412425.1 Macrobrachium rosenbergii
ACTCTCTTCCAGCACCTCTACGCTAAAGCTAATGCTGGCGCGATTAGGGTCATCAGTGTAACCAATGCATTACAAAGCAGGTTAAGACATTTTTTCAGCTACTACGATCTATATCTGAAGAACTGAGATCTTTATTTACTTATAAGTGCTTAAATACTCTTTTTCCACACGCTGGTAAAATTTCAAATGATTTTCTTTGGAACAGGTTATGAAATATATTGATAGATATCATAAGAATTATGTAAATACATCATCCACACTTTAAAATTTCAAAGTATTTGTTTATTTCAGTTCTCATTTAGGATTATAAGTCTTTATTGTGAAAAAGCGTAACAGAATTTTTGGATATCGGAGACCTTCTAATTCAATGTGCAGTTCTTGTACCAATAAAATGCCAGTGAGTTTGACCAGATAATCAGACTGAAACCTACTTAGCGAATTTTTTAACTTATTATGCTCTGTACCTATAAGGGATCTGGATGACAAAAGAAATAAAATGTACAAACAAAAACTCTCTTTTCCTCTCTTCCTTCGAAAGAACGAAAACGTAGTTGATTTATTCCGCGGGGGATTCTCGTTACATGCGGTTTTCCTCCCAAGCCTCGGGACGATTTCCTCCTGAGCTTTACTTTGCTTGCTGGAGAAAATAAATCGTCTAATTCTTTTTGCTTCAGTCTTTCCGAGATACGTTTTTACGAGGGAAGCGTAGACCCGGAGCTAGAGGAGCTTCGCTGTTTTCTTCAGACTTCTTTTGTCGAGTTTTCTCTGTTTTCGTTGGTTGAACTTACTGTTTACACAGTTACCTTAGTCTTAATGATACAAAAGTATTTCCTTTCTGTAAGAATTACGTTTATAAGAAAAAACATTTTTTTATCGTGATAATTTCAGGTCGGTACCCCAACAAAAAGCCAAAAATTTATTTAAGAAATCCAGCTATCTCTTCGCTCACAAGATCATCCTTATGTTTGCGATGTTCCTACAATACATACATCGTTTATTATTGTTGAAAGGAATCATTGTTGACACTGAAAGGAAATACGTAAAATACAGATGAATATGAATATATATATATAATGCAGACTGCATATAAATGTCTTGACCAGGATGTAATAAACATAGCACTAAGTGAAACAAGATTAGTTATATATTCGTATTAAACCAACTGAATTCTGATGAAACAATATCTTGTATAACCATAAATAAATCTATTAGAAGGGGAAGGAGCTGCTCTTGAAATATTCGTAGCATATGATTCTTTATCACGTTAGTATCTTAGTCATTTTGATACCTGATACAGTTATAATGAAAACGTTTTTCGTTTCATATTAAGAAAGAAAGTTTCAAGTAATTACATTTCTTGCGTTAAATTTAAACGCAGAAATGCCTGAGATGTATAACAATGAGTTGAGTTTGTTCTATCATGTTTACGATTTATTTCCTGAATGTTGTCTATTTATTTATTCATCTCCTTTAGTCACACAACTTTAAAAACAGGGGGGGTTTCACTTTCTATCGTATCCTCGTTTTTATTAAAAACAGGACCTCATACTGAATGCAATGATGCGCACCTTCATTCTAGAGGAAAAGCATAGGAAAGCTATTTACCTCCAGGCTCTAAAACTAAGGCTACATCTAGCAAAAGAAGGATTATCATAGTTGTGATTACTCTAAAATATTGTTTACAAAAATAAAGAAAATGCAGTGAGTATTTGGTTAATACGACCGAGAAAAAAGTTCTCAAAGGATGAGTTACTCATGTACATTCACTGCACAATGCGAAAACAGAATGAAACAAGTAAAAAATGCGCCGAAGTCTCTTCGACGCAATCGAGTTTTCTGTACGGTGTATAATGCTGTATGAGCCGTGGCCCATGAAGCTTTCAGCCACGGCCCGGTGGCGGCCTGTCCTCTAGCGTTGCCAGATGCACGATTATGGCTAACTTTAACCTTAAATAAAATAAAAACTACTGAGGCTGAGGGGCTGCAATTTGGTATGTTTGATATTAGAAGGTGGATGATCAACATAGCAATTTGCAGCCCTCTAGCCTCTAGTTTTTAAGATCTGAGGGCGGACAGAAAAAAGTGCGGACGGACAGACAAAGCCGCCACAAGTTTTCTTTTACAGAAAACTAAAATGAGCGAAGAAAATATGGTCCTTCAGCCCTTCACAAAATTCAGTTTTAAATCCGGCTTTTGTTGCAGTTTTAGTTCTACAATATGTCTAAAAAAGAAATAATAGGAAATTAAGAAGAAAAAAAGAAAGAGAAAGAAAAAGCAAGCCAGCAGTTGGTGAAAACTCTACTATTAAAGGGGAAGGAAACAACCATTAGCGCGTGTATTGCATGATTTACCATATGCATTGTTTTCATAGTTGATACGTTTAATAAAAATGTAAAATTCATGCTTTCCTTTTATAGTTTCAAAGGATCCATTCAATAAAGACTTTGAGCAGTGTAGAGCGACGATAATACGAAGATTTATACAGGATAAATGGGTGGAAGGGCAAGACAGGTGCAGTCTCAAAGCGAAACAAAACAAGAATTGTTTAATAAAGCGGCTAGAGGTATTTTATAAGCAGTGCAAAAGCAACCCCAAAGTGTTGCGTATACCTACATGAGAAGAGTCATATAACACACTATGATATGAGATTTTTTTTTTTTTAACTGAACAAAAGAAACACCAACTACACTAACAAGATAGAAACTCAATGCCACGAAAAGGCTTCAAAAAAAAAAAAAAAAAAAAAAAAAACAGCACAAGTGAATGAAACCGTCGAAAGTCAATCGGCTAACAAGCTCCGGCGTCCAGGCAAAACACTCGAGAAAAAAAATAACTGCAAAGTGGAAAATGGACTTTCTCTACGGAAAAGAAAAAGAACTGAAAATATTCTAGTAACTATTATGCACAAAACAAAAGGAATTGCTCTTAACAAAACCATTTGATGAAGCTTCACTTCGATCCTTTTATGGCAAAGATTTGAAAATAAGGTAATCAGAATTTGAATTGGAATAAGTTAAAAGAAAGAAATCCAATTGCAATTTTTAGTACTGGATTCTCGTGTATATTCATGCATGCCTGCGCTTACCAACACCTGCACACACACACACATATATATGCGTGTCTGTGTGTATGTGTGTATATATATATGTGTGTGTGTCTGTGTGTGTCGTAATTTTTGTCAGATCAGTTACCTGAAAAGACACTATTAGCTTCATTATACGGTGATGAGGATACAGAAAATACTCTCGATCATTGGCCTGTGTTATCGGAATATGTCTCCTGTTCTTTTAAAGGCTTTTGTTTGTTTCGGAAAAGGTTGGTCAGGCCTTAGTGTGAACCATTTTTCTTATCTTGCTTTGGTACCGTTACTTATTTGATGCTTTAGTATTTGAAAAATATAGAAAACAACAGAACAATAAAATCAATTTACACAAAAAATTAATCACCAAATGGCAATAGAAATTTAAATTGCCACGGCACATGAAGAATGCCTTATAAGTCCATGAGGAATTCCTTATACTCAAGTGAAGACTTTCATTACTTAAGTCATATACGACAGCGTAAAGCACAAATCAACAGTAAGTGAAACGTCTGCATTGTCGACTTTGACAAAAGCAGAATTTATTTAAATGATATGAAGTGGTGAGAAAAAATAATCAAATAAAGATAAAGTCAAGAAGAAATTCAATAAGAAATTTAGGTGGTGAAGTCTTCATCTGAAACAAGATGATTCGGTATTGAAACTAAATTAGTAAAATGTACCAGTTTTCTTACCAGTCCTTCATAAAATAATGAAGTAAATTCTTTTCTCTCAGTAAGATAAAACCTCGATAACCACAAGGTAATGACATCAGTTGCAGAGAGGAAATGGTCACACGGAAAACTGTGAGGCAAAATTAGAAGAAACAAAAGAGCAATTTAGTCGAGAGCAAAGCTTTGCGAACAGTAATTAAGTTTCCCCCAGAGGAGACGCTTAGCGGGTCGTTGCATGAACTCTGAAAGGGCATACAAAAATAAGAACTGGAAAACCAGAAAGAAGGAAAAGGCGTCTTCCAAAAGTAAGAGTAAAACTAGTTAGTCTGGAGGTTCAGCCGAATGCCAAAGAAGCGAACAAAAGAAAAAAATACTCACAGACAGACCCTCTCGTTTTAAGATCAAATTAAAAATCACTCCGAAGTAAAGAAAAGATTTTTCTTGAATGAAAAAGGAACAGCAAAATTAAAAAAGATGGAAGATTTGAAAAGTGAGAAAAAGAATATAAGAGAAAAAATAGGGTAACGCAATAAGGCGAAGAGTGCATCGCCTGTTTTAAAGTAAAATGAAAAAGAGATTTTCAGTAAAAGAATACAAAAAGTTCCAGGAGAAACCCTTGATAAAAATTCGTGAAATAAGTTGTTTTCAGTAAAAAAAAATACAATGCAAGCCTCCTATAACAACTGCATTTCTACAAGATGACGAAACCTCTGTTATATATATATATATATATATATATATATATATATATATATATATATAATATATATATATATATGTGTGTGTGTATATATATATATATATATATATATATATATATATATATATATATATATATATGTGTGTGTGTGTGTGTATATATATATATATATATATATATATATATATATATATATATATATATAAATATATATATATATATATTCCTTCTTACTGGTGGCTGTCTGTAGTCTTTCTTCAGCTTCCTGGGGTCGTCCTTGAAGAGTCATATTGACCACGATTGAGCTATATCAGGTTAATCGATTATTTTGTTTACCAAAGTTCAGGCGATCTGCGCACTACGTTACGCGTCCCTCAATAGTTGCCAGTTTCCTGTAGCGAGTTGCCGATTTCCTTTTTCTTATATATACATACAGTATACATGCATATATGTACGTATGTATGTATGCATGTAGGTATGTGTATATATATATATATATATATATATATATATATATATATATATATATATATATATATATATATATATATATATATATATATATATATATATATATACATACAATTTATTTTATCTTAGTTCATAAAAAGGGTATTAAAACTAGATATAACTTTGAAATAAAACTTTATCAACTAACAACATTATTGAGTAAAAACAAAGACATGTTTCTGAACATTCAAAACAGTGCATATTACTCTGATCGAAAAATAATCTACTCTTACTTACAAAATTATCTTAGTTCATGAAAAGGGTCTGAAAACTAGATATAACTTAGAAATAAAGCTTTATCAACTAACAACATTATTGAGTAAATACATTAAAGCCATGTTTCTGAACTTTAAAAACAGTGCATATTACTCTACTAGAAAAATTAATTAATTCTTAAAAATAATTTATTTTTTAATCTTATTGAGCTTATTTTCCATTTTATTGCATAATTTATTTTTCTTTTTTTCTATGTCAATCTTTTTACTCAGATATCTTGTTCTAAAAAATACACATAGCTTGGCAAAAAAGTAAATTACATCATCATCTGGGAGATGAAAGCCCACTGAATTAATTTTAGATTCATTTATGGCTAATTTCATTTCCGAGGCTAGCGTTTTTATACATTGTTTTCCCCTCCCTAAGACTTTCGCCATGAATGGCTTTGAAAACCTCTCTCATGAAACTTAAGTGTGAAAAAAAGGCCTCATACGGTAAATGCAGTTGGCTTCTGTTAACCTTTTTAACCCAGGAATTTTCGTCACTTTGAGTGGCAGCCACTTTGTGACCTAAATGCGGATACTTCATCGAAAATTTGTTCACTATGTAGCCCCCTATATGTCGCAAACTTTCTTCCCCTGTGACATCAGATATCAATTTTGTGTTACTCGGACCTGCTGTCAAATCATCCATGTCGTCACCTAAATTTTTTGCAATATCAGTTTCACATTCTATGTCTAATTCCGAATTTTTGAAAATATGGCTAGTTAGGCAAATCTCTATTGCACGCGGTCATTATAATTTCTCACATTGTTTGTTGCATTCGTTAATGCTAACTCCTTTGTTAAGCAATCGCTATTTTCATGCTCTTTATTTGTATTTGTGTTATTACTGATTAGGGCAACATTTTTTCCCAGATGGAGCTTTCTCATTCTATATTTATAGCTTACAGCACCGGGATGATCATGAGGTCCACTCATCTGTCTGCAACATCCAAAAAGATGCTTTAATACTTCCTGATTTAGCCTTCTAGTCAATATATATGCAACATCATAATCACTAGCTGACATCTCGTATAGGCCCATAAGTGAGTGACATGATAAAATGACTCCCTTTTGAAAACTATAAAGACTGCTTGACCTTGCGTTGCATACTCGCATTTTTGTCATGACACCAATGACTTTACACAAAAGATTTTTCTGATTTGTTAAGTCAGTTCCATAAGCATTTCGTGATTTAACGTCTCCTAGCATATTAGATGATTTCATAAGATCGAACCAATCGTTAACCATTGAAATGAATTCTGCAGCATCCTTCCAGTTTTTGCTTTCTAGCAGTCCTCTCTCTCCTAAATACTCAACAGGCTTAGCACAGTTGTTTGACATCAGCTGCACAGCATACTTAACTTGCTGAAGGTCAGTGCTCTGTAAGTTTAGATGAATTTCACTAATCTTATAATCTACACCATTTTCTGTATGAATATTACTTAGCATTTCCCTAACACAAGAATCAGATATCAGCGTTCCATCTTCAAGAGAAAACCCTTTAGTTATGAAGTGAGTTCTTATTAATTCTATCATATGTGGGACTGCAAATAAGAATATTTCCTTATTGTGACACGGATTTTTGATTGACACATGCTTACAGCTTATTTGGTCTATCCCAAAGTACTTCCATAATTTTACATTGCTTGGCCCAAGGTCATGCACGATTGCAATCACAGGATATATACCCAGCATTCTCTACTTCCTCAATTATTCCCATCAACATTTCATGTACGCAAGATTTAACAAAATCATAAAAGATGGGTTGTCTCCATTTACAAATTAAACCCCTAATCATTATCACCTGAACCTTTCCATAAGGTTTATATAGTCTGTCCGTTCCCTTATCATAACTATATTGTTTTGTGATGCTCATTTCATCAAATGACATTACCGCAAGCCTCTCTTTTACAGTCAAAGTTTCAGCTTTAGTTTTCATCAAAGACAAAACTGACGTTAATACACCTGGTTCGCAAGGAAAATTTCTAGCTCTCTCATTAAGGGTGCTTGTTGAAGCCAAAGGAAACCCTTTGATATCCTGCAAATAACCATAGCATTTTGGATTTCTTTTTATTTAAAAGTGCATCTATCTGAGCCATACAGAAAAGTGGTTTTAAAATATCTTCTACCTGAACTTTAATATTAAAGTCATTCCTTTCCTTGAGATGTTGCACTTGGGTTTGCAAAGAATTGATTTCTGCCCCCAGTATCTGTATTTTTTCTTTTAACTTTGAAATTTCCCTTTTACCTAAGTCGTGTGACTATGCAAAATTATCGTTTTCGATGCTATTGCTAACAGGCATACCTCCCACGGTTTCTAAATTAGTTACCAAAATATTTTCTTCAATTGCAGCTGGGCTCTCTTCTGTTTCAACAGTACTTGGTCTGTCTACTGATGCTACTCTTTCATCTTCCAGAAGATCTTCCACAGTTCTCTTCATCCCTCGCTTTTCTGCTCTCTTGAATCGATCTTCAGAGTTTTTAGTTAAACCGCAATCTTTTGAAATGAAAGGAAAATGATAAGAACTTTTGAATGTGACTAACAAAACAATTCACACATACGCACTATGTGTATAAGTGTGTCTGCATGTGTGTGGTGTGAATATATGTATACATATACATACATATATATATATATATATATATATATATATATATATATATATATATATATATATATATATATATAGAGAGAGAGAGAGAGAGAGAGAGAGAGAGAGAGATGTGACTGTGCGCAATATATACACATAGGTATGCACATGTAAGCAGGATTTTTTAACGACACAACAGGACTTACCTTGGATGTAAAGATTCAATGATGGCACTACATGTACTTTCAGCAGCCTTTTGTTTCTTGGACTTTCAATATCAAGCAATCGAGACTTCATTACATCGATATAGTCTTTTGCAGTAAAATGTGCCGAACAGACGAGTACATTGTTGGTATTAACCTTATCATCACGATGGCAGGCATTTATCCATTTCTTCCTAAATTCGTCGTCTCTTGGAAATCTAAAAGATCGAGCATCTGAACCATTTCTGCTATTATTAAAGCATCCGTAAACTTCACAATTACTAGGCATAATTCACACAAACCTCCATCCCAGTATGTTCTTGGACGTTTGTCTGGTGCTCTGATTTACAACTGACTGAAAGTCCATACTAAGGGAGGGTGTTTTGAAGGGAAAGTTAGTGTGAGTAAGTTAATCTGCTTATGGCCTCAGTGCCCCGAGGTCAAATAAAGAAATCCCAGGTGCATAGGACCAGTGTTAGCCTCAAGAAATGACCTTCAACTTCACTGACAAACAAGAACATTCTGCCTGATTCGTACTCTGTATCTCCTCCTTTCCCTCTTTGTCCAACGCGTGAGTCACGCCGTCGATTGTCAGACAGGTACCCTGCTCGTCGGTTAACCTGATATAGCTCAACCGTGATATTGACGACATTCCATGGGAGATATGCCCGGCCATGGCGATGTATGCTCTTTGGCATATTTTTTCTCGCATATCATTTCTATTGTTCCCAGGGGTACTATCTTCTTTTCGAGACCTTGAATCAGTTTTCAGTCTTCTTTTTCTCTTCAAGCAAGCTTCTCAGAAATAAGGATAAATTATTCAAGATTCTTTTCAATAACTTTTTCTAATCGACAGACCTTTTTCCAACCTATCATTTTCATCTTCAGGACTGGATCACAAATGATATGCAAGGTTTTTATTACTGCATGCTAACTTTCTCTGGGTGGCATCACGGGGTTTCCTGATGCTCTGTAAGATGCATCCTATGCCTCTGCTTGCAGCAAAGGGTGTGGGCAAGGTCGTGATTCCCATCTTTAGCCAATAGTCTTAATTTGCTTCAATGCTGGTAGTCATGTCCAGAGGTGCTCTGTTGCTTGTGTCTCCTTTCGGATTCTCGCAGATGTCCTGTGGTTTCTTTGAAGCGAGTACGAAGTTCATGTTCCTCTGTATGATTAACGCAGACCATTGTTGATATATGCTCATAGTTTCTGCTATTTGCACTCTGTGGAACCTGGCTTCTCTACGCACAATCTATGTGCTTTCTAGTAATTATTCTAATGTCGGTTTACAGTCATGGTTGTCTGCATGGTGTTGAAATACTGTCCCTTGGTTGCATTGAGCTTGTAATCACCTGTGTAGTGGTAGTGGTGTGACCTATGTAGTAATTACTGAGAGGTTGACATGTCCCTTCAGTATATTTAAATTTGTACACTATGTTGGTCTACTCCCACATCTCTTTAAAGAGGGTTGTGCTATTTCACATTACAAAGGTGCTACTAGATAGAGCAGCAGTAGACACGAAGATATATGCCCAGTGTACAGACGATATCTTCATTGTCATCGATATTGACGAAGCCACCCGCTACACTATGCGTAAAGAGGAACTCTAGCTTAAACTTCACTATTGAATATGTCAAGCTCTCAGCAATTATTACAAACTTTTGTGGATAACAGTTTACTTTACTCGTGAACACGGAAAGTATTCAAGTTTTTCGCTACTGTTTTCTTTCTCAACATGAAAAATTAAGATATATGTTGGGTAACAATAACGAAATCATGAAAAAAATATGCCACGCCTTTGTGATACTTTGATTTCACGAATTTTTCATCAGTGTTATTGTTTGCTTCAAGGTAAATAAAACTCTCAAAAAACGACATTGGGCCACAATGAGGTCTGGAGGTTGAATGAATGAGAGTACAAAAGAAACAGGACAGAAAGAGCATTTTGTTTTCATAGGCAAACTTTACAGTAAATTATGATTGTCCTCATTTATCTTCCAAGCACCATACATCTCAGAATAGCATCAAGATTGCCCAGCAAAGCGTTACAATTCTTTCCTTCTTCATCCTTTTCTGATTTCATTACTTTCTCTTCCCTATTCCCACAATTCTGTTTGTTTTTCTACTACACTTTGTCATCTCGTAATAGCATCTACCAAAGCCAGTGGGAGCCAGATTGCGTGGGAAGAATTACTTTTGCCATGTTGAGTCTGCAGAATTGCCAACAGGGCAGTGGGCGTGATAGGGGGATTACAAAGCAAAATCTTCTTATTTTCATGGATTTGTTTATTTTTTCAGGCTTCACCATGAGAGCCTAAAGCATTAAGTTCTTAGGATTGCAACTTGCATATCGTTACATGTAGGTATTTCTTTTTTAATCTCTGGACAATTTAGGAAAAATACAGATATTAACATATACACTACGGGTACTAAATAAATCCGAATATTGTTGCAGAAGTGTTCCAAAGAGCGAACAAGTTTTCGCATTTTTCCTATTTCTAAATAAATCACAGAATGCGCAAAAACAAGAATTAGTATGAAAAACAGTCATGAAATGAAACTTCGTTACAGATAGATAAGCCTGAAAATAAATGAGTCACCTATAAAAAGTCATAGCATCAAAGAAAAAAACAGTGAGTGAGTGACTGCATAACATCAACTGCATTTAGCATTCTTTATTAAAAGACAAAATGCTGTTCCTGAATATTTCACCGAATTTTACATTACATTACTCGTAAAAATTATTACAGTTTCATTTTTTCGTATTCAGTTGAATGGATCAGTGCTTTTTTAATATAAACCCCACTGCAGGTAACACGAAGTAAGGTAATACCAGCTAAGACCAGTCTACTCAGATATATAATCTGCTAATGTCTTAATAACCATAATTCTTCTCAGACTTGCCTTTAATAAAAAGAATGTTATAATCTGTTTTTTTTTTTAGAAGATAAGTGCCAACTTCAATTTTTAGTGACTGGGTTCATTGCACCTGATGGAGATTTTATGGGATTTACTTAAAATGGTCTAGATCTAAGTTTCAGTATAGAATCAAACCCATATTAAATCTGAAATATAGGTAAAACTTGAATAATGCCTTACCTCTAACAGATGTTCAGAGTCCTCTTAATTATCTGAAACTCATTGTGCTCGTGCCATGCCTTGCTAGGTTATTCTAGGTTTCCTTTAATAACAGCACTATGCTATCAAAAAATTATTAGATTAAAAGGTTTTAGCTAGCTAACTTGAAAATAGCTAAGGATTTTTTGGGGTAAATATTAACAAAATTATGTACCCTCTTTTCATCACAAAATAATTTTATAAGTGTCACTCACTTAAAGTGAAGAAAGTTTATGCTGTCTTAACAACGCAGTTTCATAGAAAACCCCAATAGAAAGGGATGTGCTGTGAAATAAGTTCTTTCCCCTAACCAGTATGCTTTCGACACATTCTTCTGATATTGCATAAAACCACAATAAATCAGTAACTCATGAGGTCACTGAATGTGATTTTTTCAGATACCATTAGTTCTGTGTATTAGTCATTAAAATAAAGTTTTTATAATATCAATTATGATACATGTATGAAAAACTTTTAAATGTTATTCTTGCAACAATGTCAGAGCCACTTTAAGCTAAATATGTGGTTTAGGAAACTTAGATTTTTCATACATAAATTCGAAATAATGTATAACTGCAAAAATTATTTTGATGCCTGCACTGTACTTGATCAACTTCATCGTACAAATGAAATGTAAAAGATTGACCTATGAGACAATTCCTTTAAATGCAAGAGCCACAGTTAAGGCCAGTAAGTAGTAGATAACAATGAACGCATAAAAATGTCTATACTTATTTACTGAATATGTGGTGCGGGCTCGCGGGTTTTTGTAATTTAAAAGGCTGTAACATTTAAAAATGAGATGTTTTCTCTGGTGACAAGTCGTCAAAAGTTTACTGATGTCCATTACAAGTTAATCAACTGGAAGAAAGTCAAATAAAGTCTTCACCGCATTCATTAAAATTTCTTTTTCCGATCTTGAAATATCATATGCATTCACGAACAAATAAACACCAGCACCAACACGCATACTCAAAGATATTGGGGAAAACATACCACTTGGTTGAGTTAAGAAGATTTAACGAAGAGGAAAAACTGATAACTCCCGATTTCTATCAATTCCCTCTCACTGAAGATTTAAAAATGAGTGTGACTTTGTTTTGATTAGAAGGTATGAGAAAAGAATCAGCACGTGGCTGAAGCTTTGTAATATACAGGATTCCAACAACTTTATTATTATTTTGTTTGATACCTCTAGTACAGGACTAATTTAAACTCGAAAGCTATTTTATCAAAAGCAAAGCAAAAGAAACTAAGAGACTAAGTCACATATGACTGGGCTTTTTGTAAGTGACTATATTTTACAAAGCTGTGGAAACATCCAGCTTTTCTTTACTGTGGATTTTTTTTAGATGAACACTCTAGCTGTCCTGATCTCTTTTTCTGTATTTTTTTCCCTCGTGGATCTGATGCGCCTTGTTCTTTTCTTGCAGTTTTAGAGCATCCGAAATAATGTGGCAGAACTGGGAAAAGAAGATTACACCACCGCTCCAGGAGCTCAGGATTACTTTCAGCATCCCTGGGTGTGGCTGGAAAATGTTGGCACGGAATTTCTTTGTATTTTCCGAAGATTTCTTCACGTACTAAACCGTACTTGAAATCTCCTTTTGCACAAAGTTTTTAGAATAAGCTCTGCTTTGTCCTATCCTGTTCTCTCTCTCTCTCTCTCTCTCTCTCTCTCTCTCTCTCTCTCTCTCTCTCTCTCTCTCTCTCTCTCTCAGACAGACAAGCAGATAGGCGGACAGATAAACACACAGACCGATTTAACATTACATATAAGTATGTGAAGAATATAATCAAATATATGTGCACAAACTGTTTACTTCGTTATGAGAGGCAAGAATCTTCATGAAATATTACGTTTTCTAAGCAGGCTCATGGTTCTCGTTGAATAAACAGAAAGTTTTGTATAAACCTTTTGGTTTTCCGATTTATCACATGATAACCTTTCAGGTTCTTGTCTTGGAAAAATGGCATTTGTTTCAGAATGAATAAAATTAATGTGAAAAGACCATTAGACTCGTGATATTTATATTATAAATATGAGCTGAACGAAGCTCTATTTTCTTTAACGAAAGGGCAAAGAGGATGGGCAGTCAAATTCCTTCAGAAAATCTTTAAAAGGTAAAAGAAGGCAAGAAGGAAGAAAAGATTGTACATTACATAGCCAGGAAGGCAGGTAAAGCCTTTCTCAAAGTGCTTTCCATGCGCAGTTTTCTAATGAATTTTCCTTAATCAACAGGCAACCTATATTCACTTTCTTCTGGGGACGAGCACCATCAGATAATTCACTGATGGTCTTAATCCTACTGAAACGTGTTCTAAGATTTGTCTCCCTACTGACAGCTTGTATTTAATCAATTGCAGTTGCATATAAGTAATTGTTTCTCAGTTTACTTATCCTAGCAACTCTGATCAATGTGAAAGTGGTAAGCAATTTTTGCACTTGAATTTTATTAAAAATTATTATTATTATTATTATTATTATTATTATTATTATTATTATTAAGTCCATCAATTCACTGAAATGTGTTGTTAAATCTTTTCAGCAGATATTGAGCTTGAAAATAGATTAACGCTGACTCGCGTACGAAGGAGATCATTATCTTTAAACTAATTAAATAATAGTATTTGATAAAAATTCTTCAGTATTAATAGTTCGACGACTTATGGTTCTCCAATTTCATTATGTAACTTTCGCAGGCGTTTATACAATAGCTCTTTTTTACGGTGTATCGACTATCAGGCCACAAAATTTATTTGCCTAGGAGTATCCCTCCCTGGTTCGGGATTTATGAATCAATAGTGTTTGGAATTTTTCCCCTTCCTTGAAAAGCAATCCATTAATTGGTCTGCATGCAGCAGTTTTGCGTGGAAGAGAAGGCTTATGATTTTAAATCTTCTAATCTATTTTACGAAATCGAAGCCAGACCCAAAATCTCTTGTGTAACAAGATTCTAATACTGTTAGAAAAGCATAAATTCTCTGATAGGGAAATTGTACCTTTTATATATAATATATATATATATATATATATATATATATATATATATATATATATATATATATATATATATATATATATGTGTGTGTGTGTGTGTGTGTGTGTGTCAAAATATTTTCAGTCGTGAGACATGAACTTTTTTTTTTTTTATCTTTTTCTTGCTTACTGTTAACTGAACTTATTAATCTTGCAGACTAATTTCCATTATTTTATTTTTGAAAGAGTTTTTCTTTATTCCTTACTAATATAAACAGTACGATTTCCCCATGGACATTTTTCACAAAAATCAAGGAATTTACATATAGGGTTCGTATTCCAGACAATTATTTATCGTTCTTTATGAGTGGATATATAAATAAAGACATGCACATATATTTGTGAAAAAAAAAATATATATAAAAAATATACATATATATATATATATATATATATATATATATATATATATATATATATATATATATATATATTATATATGTATATATATATATATATGTACAGTATATTTATATATATAATATGTATTTGATACTCGTAGTATATGTATATATATTGCCTATGTTAAATAACCCTATCCCCAGGTCAAATAGGGTCATTTTTTATTACTGTACTTGTTTTAAGAACAGGATCAAACATTTTACTTTCCTAAGACGTCACTGGTAGCGGTGGCTCCCTGGGTCAGCAAATTCCTTCTCCTTTATCGACTCCTCTCACTAAACCTTTCATTACACAAAGGCCTACTGGAATTAAACAATGAAGTACAAAACTAGACTTTATTTGCGATCACAATAAATGCCATATAGTATGTATGGAATAAACACCAATTCCAAAATATTCGTCCTCACAAGACGAACTCAGAATTCCTGTTGAAAGAAACATATATATTAAAACCTGAAATGGTATTAATTAACATTCATATTCAAAACAGAAAATTGTACAATGGAGAACAGAACAGGAAAATACATAATGGGGACAAAAAGGAATTTCACTGCATCACAACGGGATCTTCCCACAAAATGTCTGGAAAATATTTATGTGTTCATGAGTTATGGGACTCACTTTCCTATGGCCCAAATAAGGTATCGTCATGGTGGTGGTCTTTAAACACTCACAAGGCAAAACACAACCCAGCCACCAAAACCGAAGTCCTCCCGTGAGTCACTGTTCCTCTGATAATATACCATTCGAGAGTGTAACACACATGCACACTCACTTAATCATTTCTTCCGGAAATGTGACGACCCCAGTTCAATGTTCGATCACGCTGTCTCCATGGACTTAAATCATGATCAAATACCTCTCTGTAACTAACCATGTAAACCTCCAACGTCGACACAAATGCACCTGCAGCGGAAGTGCCACTGACAGGTCAGCACATAGTTCGTCCACTGTCATCCTAGACTTTATATATATATATATATATATATATATATATATATATATATATATATATATATATATATATATATATATATATATATATATCTTATATATATAAAATGAAAATGAACGTATGTATGTTTGTATGTTTGTTTGTATATTTTATGTGCCATAGAAATCCGAACAGCTTGGCCGATCTAGACAAAATTTGGCACGTAGCCATCATTTGACCCAACTTATTGATAGGGTAGGTATCAAACCCAAGCCCCGCCCCCTTCCCCTTCCCCCAACCCTCTACCCCTTCCCTTTGTAACTTATGTGGTAAATAAACTCTACGGGTTTATCATACCTCATTTCATGTACTCGAGACGATAGAAATATATTATTGTAAATGCTTTTCAGTCACCACAGTAATACCTGGATAACAGGGACAGACAGCACAGTAATATCTGGATAAAAGGGACAGTCACCACAATAATACCTGTATAAAAGAGACAGTTAATACCTGGATAAAAGGGACAGACAGCACAGTAATACCTAGTTGAAGGTGACAGACAGCACAGTAATACCTGGAGGGATAAACAGCACAGTAATACCTGGTTAAAGGGACAGACAGCATAGTAATACCTGGATAAAAAGGACAGTCACAGCTAGAATAGAAAGGACGGAACAGGCGCGCAATGGCGCGAAGCGAAAACACTGAAGTGTCCGATGTTTTTAGAAAAATCAGTTTGACATTATTCGTCGGATACCAGGACAATCACACACGAAGCTCAAAAGAGATGAGTTGGAAATTAGAGTAGTCAAGTTAACTGTCATGCAGCCTCTTCCAAGTTTGATTCTCCAGTATTCTCTGTCTTCACAAAAATTTTCAAAATAAAAGGAAAAGTAAACCAAAGAGAAATAAGGTGACAAGCACAGAACAGGAAATCTTTATCTCTCTCATTCTACTGCCAAAGATTGTTAAAATATTATAATTCTTCCTTTTTTGGAACAAGCCTTCAAACTCTTCGAATCATTTTGCAACTGTTAGAATTGCAAGTTGCGCAACTTAAAAATGATAACACAAACTAGGGAAAGTAAGCAATACCAAAGATAACAAAGAGCTGACTGAGCCTGTTCTGCATTATTATTCTTTCCTATTTTTCTATGCACCTCCATTAGAGAATATTTTTCTTTTACAATTTATGAAAAACATAATTTAAGTATAATTTTATTTCTGTATCATTAATGTTTGTTCGAAAGTATACCAGTATGTAATACATATTCATCTAACTTATTTTATCGCTAAACTTGCCATTGGACTTTTAAGAAAAAGGCTTTGTGAAATCTCGAAATTTATTTTCATCTCTGATGTGAGATCTCTTTCCCAGGAAGATTAAATCTCTCCCACGTGCTGGAAATATCAAAAATAAAATTTTGAGTGATATGGATGGTCAGAGAACCAGGTTTGACAAGAAATGACAGAAAACAAATAAAAAATGCGCCGAAGTTTCTTCGGCGAAATCGAGTTTTCTGTAAAGCCGCTACAGCGTACAATCAAGGCCACCGAAAATACAGTAGATCTATCTTTCTGTGTTCTCGGTATAATGCTATATGAGCCGTGGCTCATGAAATTTTAACCACGGCCCGGTTGTGGCCTATCCTATATCGTTGCAAGAACCACGATTATGGCTAACTTTAACCTTAATTAAAATATAAAACTACTGAGACTAGAGGGCTGCAATTTGGTATGTTTGATGATTGAAGGGTGGATGATCAACATACCAATTTGCAGCTCTCTAGCATCAGTAGTTTTTAAGATTTGAGGACGGACAGAAAAAGTGGGGACAGAAAAGAGCGCGGACAGAATAAAGTGCGGACGGACAGACAAAGCCGGCACAATCGTTCTTTTTGCAGAAAACTAAAAAGACCCATTCTAGAACAAAGATTATTTGGTTTATTTTTTTTACTTGTGGGAAAGGGTACGGAGTTATGGCCGATATTGTTGTTGCTATCATTCAGGATATGTAATTATCTGTTCATCAACGACTTTTGCGTGTACTGTGTATTTATAATTTATTACTTTAGAGTAATTATGCATTTCGCTCAAAGTTAATAACTCTGTTACTTCTAAATATTAAATATAATGTAGGTCATTGCTTATGCATTTCATATTGCCGTTGTTTTTATCAGTCGAATTAATGTTTACGCACAAATCTATCCTTCTATCTAACTATCTATATATACGTATGGAAATTATAAATATATATATATATATATATATATATATATATATATATATATATATATATATATATATATATATATATATATACATATATATACATATATATATATATATATATATGTATGTATGTATATGTGTGTATGTATGTGTGCGTGTGTGTGTGTGTGTTTGTGCGTGGGCTTGTATGTATGTTTGTATGTATATATGTAAATTTACTGATGTTCAAGCATTTGAATGATGTTTTAAAAATTTACCGTTTACTGTAAAGGAGACCACTTTATTTCTTATTGAATATGAGGCTTTTTCGCTATAATCAGTGCGTTGTTGGCTCCCGTTTATTAATTTCATCCATCGTTCGTTATGAATAATTATCTGTGATCAGTGTTACGATTAAATCAAGTATGTATATCAGTGACTTGCTTTATTTAGACTTCTTGTTGTCCTTTAAAAGTAAATCAACCAGTGATTAATATATCATTATTGGCAATTACTGTCAATTACAGCTTGGATTCCTCTGCTAAACTGATGATTATTGAAAACTATTATCAGCCATTTAATGCTTTTCACAATAAAAGAAACATTTTCTTTTTTTTGTGAATTCATACTGTCACACTTTAACATTTCCTCCCTTTGTTAGTCAACTATTCTGAAATGCTTTTTAAAAAAAAATCAAGAGTTTAGACATGAATATTCAAGCACACACTTGTAAAGATCAATAAATAACACCTCAAAAGGTTAAATGTCAGTGAGTTATTCTTAGTCTTCAGAGATTCCTGTTTGTAGCCTAGAGTGGTGTGACTGACCGTTCTAACTACTTATAGTTTATCAAGAAGCTTCCCATTTGTATATTGTCTTGAAAACTTTATATATCCTAAATTCTTATAAACTGAACATTTTAGCTTTTGCAATAATGAGTAACATTTGTAATACTTGCTCCTTTATATTACTTAGAATGTACACTTAGTCACATCAACATGCATTGTTTCTTTCTATATCATAAAAAAAAAAGTGTAAATACATAAAAATCGTACGCAATACTCAGAGAGAATACTACGTGATAGTTTCAGCCAGGTTCCTGTGGGGACCAAGAGAGTTGCAAGAACCAGACCTACGTGGATGAGAACTATGAAGAAGGGAAACCGAAATGAGTGGAGATGCGTGGAAGACAAAACACAGGAAAGACATGAGTGCTGGTATTCCATGGTGGTCTTTCTGCCACGGGTCTTTGGAGCCGATGATGATGATGATGATGATAATGAAAGCACTCAGGCTACTCCGAAAATGACAATGAAGATCAAACTTCACAACAGCATTCGAAGTAAAGTGACAGTGCTAAACAAAGTATGCGTGGAATCTAAATGGAAAATGCACTAAATGGCCCCATTGATCTAAAAACAATTTACCAGATAAGACTTTGATATGGAAAGGAAGTATTACATAAATAAGCTTAAAGATCAGTCAGCAAAATATGTTAGTTTAAATTCCGAGTCTGTGGTCCTGTGATGATATCATTGAGATTTAGCTCAGAAGAATATTAAGCGCGACTTAATCGTTATTATAACCCATTGCAAATCTGAGCAGTGATTTCATGTTTTTACACGGTTACTGGGAATAACGTCATTATTTCTCAGTTTACTAGGGCAGCAGTGATGATAAAATGTCTGAAAATCTGTATGCTTCGTGCACTAAGAGCATGCTAGTTAAATTTTTAGTGCTTATCAAAGTTTACCTTTTCAACAAAACTTCATTTAGGTCAGGTAGCGACGGCAACCAAAAGCAATCTACCAGAACAAAGAAACAGAGTATATAAAAAAACTTTCATTTTTTCTTGCTCAGTAGGGTACTCTTAGCAGGTTTAATTAACTACAGTTTTTTAAAGGAACGCAATATTTTTTTAAGAAGTATTTTTGCAAGAGTTCTTGCTTTAGATACAGGTAACTTGAATATCATTAGTACATTATCAGCCTTGTTTTGCAACAGTGGCTGGATGATTTAAAAATAGTCTTCTTTTTTTCCATATTGTAAGACCTGTATTATGCAAACTTCTGTGTGAGCAAGACGGCAGTTCTTATTTTAATAAATAGAATTACAAAGTAAAATGCTGCCTAAGAGAATTTTTGGACAGACAAGGTCATAATCCACCGCTGCATGTATAAAAACACGAAACAACCTACATATACATAACAAAGGAAAACAAGATACAATTATCGGTAAATTTTCACTTCTCAGGTAAATTCAGATTGTGATAATAACTTATGCATCGGACACATCTGTAGGGGATTTTCTTTTATTTGGTTGGTGTTAAGTTTAATTATTCACCATGGCACTAATTATGTAGTCGACTGAGCACCATGAAATAAATTTCCCTAATGACATAAATCTTAAGAACAATTTCTTCATCATATAACAAACGATTGAGCTTATATTGTAAATTAATAAATCACTCACATGTATTCATAAGCATACGTTCAATATTCAAAGTGACGTTGAATTTCTACACTACATATTATATTTATTATTGTTCAAAGGATCGAGTGCATGCGACCCGAATAAGAGGAATTTTCTGTTTTTCCAACCAGAAGAGAGACGGGAAATGTAAATATCGTCTTCCAGGGAAGTCTTCAAGTGAGGCTTACCGCTTATGCCACGGGACGTTTTCCTACATGGAGTGCCTTTTAGCCCTGGAGGATATGACGCTTCTCTGAAGTAAATTAGAATTTATTCATGTATTATTTACGTACTTAGGCCTTGCGTAATGCTTTTTGATGTACGTGTTGAAAGTCCCTAGCATGGCCTTACTCCACCCTATGTATGGGCTCGCCTTACTGTATGTCCGTGCATGGCCGCATCACTGTTATCTGAAAGTACGAGAGGCCTATGACACCAAACCCTAACATCAACTGTTATCCTTGAACGGCAAGATTGTTTATAAGTCAAACCGTATGTTCATCTAGTCACCACTCTAAATCTATGAACGTAAGAACACGTTGTTTCGTGTTTTGTAACTGTGTTAATATTTCACATTTATTTTGGTATCGTACTTTGTCGATTTTACTGCCAAAAGCTGTCAAACACATCGACAGGTTAATGACGTTGTCAGTACTTATTTTCATGGCAATATTTTCGACGGGTCTGCGAAATTCGCGACCTTACATCAATCATTGCAAGTTTTATGTGAAATTGTTCTCCTTGAACCTTCAAATTCGATGGAAGTAAAAAGTCTTATCTCCTTCATTCAATGAACGTCGTCTTGAAATTCCATTAGGCGCCATAACGTCTCATGTTTCAGTCTTCTGTATAAAGTTTCCGCCCTCTCCTTCTCCCTTTGTTTTCCTTCTTTCTTCCTTTGGCTGAGGGTCTCTCCCCTCTATGCCCTATGGGTAATCTGCATTTATTAGTGGTTCTGAAGATACTTCGTGGAATTAGGGAGCTTCAGCCTCGGCTCTCCCTTCATTTAATGGAAGACGTTCAAAGGACAGGGAAAGCCTTCAAGGTAAGCGTAGTCGAATCAATCTTTCTGTTCCTTTTTTTTAATAATAACCTTGAAGATTATTTCTCGCTCGACTGAAGATTGTCACTTTAGACAACCCTATCTATATCTTCAGTTGATATGTTACTTCTTTCAAAGTCTTCTTTTTAGCTTTATACATATTATGTAAGCAATCAGCGGAAAATTCAGAGCTGTATGACACAAATAAGTGTTCTAATGTCATTTCCAAGAAATAATTTCATTTTGGAATTTATAATTCCCGTTTCCTTCTGTTAGTATTTGGTTGATTTTCGGTTATTTTAGGCCTGTATGTTTAGTTAGTCATTATTTTTCTTGTGACAATGATTTTTATCCTTTTAACCATTGATATTGCTTTACTAAGTTGTATTTTTGTTGCAAAGTAGTCAGTTCCTTAGTTTACTTTTGAATTCTTACAGACAACGGCCATTATATTATCTTAACTTTTTTGTCCTTGTAACTGAATAACTGTTTCCGAGATTCTTGATTCTTCCCCTAAATACTGAATCTGCGTCCCTTTTTAGATTTCCATCATATGAATTTTTATGATGTAAACCTTATGCAACGAAGTTATGTTCAGTTCTTTCCAAAATATAAAATATTTCCTCGGTGGACGTAATTTTAAAATATTTTCCCGTTTTACAATTTGATTTTTACTTTTTATTAATTTACCTCTTTGATAACAATAAATGTCTTTACTTTTATAAAACTTATTTACACTTTTCTACTATTCTCTTGAATTAATCTATATATGACAAGAGTTCGGAATAAATTGTCTTTTATGGGTCCTTCCTTTGCAATAATGGCCAGTTTTCTGGCAAAGCCTCTGTACGGAATAAATCAACCACAACCGTAGCTTTCACTGTTGATTTTCATAACTTCCCTTGATATTTATGGCTACTTGGCAGAGAATTCATTGAAGTAACGCCCTGTTCTCTCACTGAAAAGCTTCCCTTTGTACTAATGCTTATATTAGTTTCATTTTAGAAGCGGTCCCTCATTTTCACAATCTTACAATAGAATGATTTTAATCGAAAACTGTCACTAATAAGTACACATTTCTTGGATAAAATAGATTGCTATAAGAATTATTATTATTACAATGCAATTTCCAATATTCTGACGATATAAGTAGATCCAAATTTTGCGTATAACCGACAGCGCTTGATGGGTAATCCACATTTTTTGCTTTACTTTCTAATGCCATATAATTTTGAAGTATATACAAAAGATAAACAAATGAAATATATTAATTTATATAATACGTTGTTTTATATATATATATATATATATATATATATATATATATATATATATATATGTATGTATATGTGTGTATATAGATGTATATATATATGTATATATATCCATATATATATATATATATATATATATATATATATATATATATATATATATATATATATATATATATATATATATATATATAAAGACAAAATCCACAAAGGAAAAGGAAACAATGGAATACTGCAAGGCCTTTCGACTTCTTGTCCTTTGCTTTGCTAAATAAAGGACAAGAAGTCGAAGGGCCTTGCAGTACTCCATTGTTTCCCTTTCCTTCGTGGATTTTGCCTTTATTTATATATTCATCAAGTTCCATATTTTCGTGATTCAGTTATACATATATATATATATGTGTGTGTGTATATGTATACAGTATATGCGTGTGTTTGTGTTAGGATGGATGTATTAATAAGCTAACCAAGGCGGCAAAGAAATGTAAGTTTTGCTAATGTCAAAGATAATCTAAATTTTATTACTATAATTCCAGTGGCGATTTCCTAGCCATTGCTAGCAATTACTTGAGGGAACATCACTTTACGTGATATAATTTACAATAATGAGATTTTTCATACAAAATCCAGTTTTTGATAAATGACTACTACATAAATGATTGAAACAGTGTCATTTCCAAACAATTTAATCAGAAACTAACCTCCCCCGGGCTTCCACCTCTCTGGTTAAATATTTAAACTCAATTAACCCGTTGCAATGAATATGGAATTCCATATAATATACATACCACATTTATCCCATCAGGATCAACAAGGATTTCAAAGCTCGTCACCTGCCGAATAAACAACCGTTGTTTTCAATGACTGATATATTTATAGATAAAATTCTATAGACCGGATGCTTTGAATTTCCATATCGTTTTTCATGGAATTCGTATCTGTCATCTTTCATCCTAACTATTGGTCAGAGAGTCTGTGTCTGGTCCACTGAACTTAAAAAAAAATAATATGATCTTTTTCATTTGGTTTAGATTGTTTCTTATATTTTTCTGATGCTTCACTAGATGGCAGTTAACTCACAATAATAAAGAAAATGAAAGAAAAATATACATTTTCCACTGTACTGGTAACATCTGTTACCAGCCTACTAATTGTCAGAACAGGATTCAGTTGAGATTTGCTGTGATTAGAAATACTCAGCTTTTTTGACAGTTCATGCCCCCAGCTCATGGATTTCATTGGCACACCACTAATAGTTTTGATTTTATTTACTCCTTCATGTTGTCTACTTACATTTTGAGTTTACATTTTCCTTTGCTGCTGTTGAACCTTTATTTGTGCCGAAGTATAGATTGCAAGCTGGTAACAGTACGAGACACCAGTGATTAATTAATCCTGTAATTAATTGCTGAGAAGAAGAATATAATTATTTGTTATCAGTCATGTGTTTCAAATGGAGAAAAGCCTGGTATGATTATGTGTCCTGTCGCTGTGAACTAGAGGTGGGGATCTGAGGAAGCAAACTGAGTCATCAGCAGCCACTGAGTGGTTCCCTTTGGTCCTAACTTAAGCGAAGAAGGGGCTTGGGTGCTGATCATATGAGTACATGCCAGGTCTATAGAACATTATGCCCTTGCCTCTATGCTCATGAGCAACGTTTAAACTTTCAAACAGGACACATAATCATACCAGGCTTTTCTCCATTTGAAACACATGACTGATAAAAAACAACTATATTCTTTCTTCTCAGCAGTTAATTACAGGATTAATTAATCAGTGGTGCCTCGTACTGTTACCAGCTTGCAATCTATACTTCGTTACAAATAAAGGTCCAGCAGCAGCAAAGGAAAATGTAAACTCCAAATGTAAGCAGACAACATGAAGGAATAAGTTTCAGAATGATGAGGCGTAACAGTGACTGAAAATTAATCTTGTATAGATCAGTCCACTCCTAACTGCATGATTCTACAGAACTGAGCTGTGTTTATGAGTATCTGATGTTAGGTGTTTAAGACTGAAAGTTGACGGTTTTGGTACTGATAACATTGGCTCTATAAAGGATATACTACTTGGCACTGTGTGCACAAGAAACTGGCATCACCACGAGTGGAGAATACAATAGAAGGACCAATAATATAAGTATTCAGAGAAAGGTTTTAAGTTCAAAGTTCATTTTTTGGAGGGGGCAGTAATTCAGTCACACACACAGTTTACATATCATGTAGAAGTCAAGTAACATGAACGGAAAACAAAATGTTTGCCGGAAAGAAGAAAGGCTGCAAACGTCTTTGTAAAGAGAAGGAAAAAGATTATTACCAGGTATTTTTCCTTAGAATTGTTCTCCCTCGAGTCTGAAAAAAAGAAAAATTTTCCCAAATGTTCTCAGCAGCAATCAGGATCTGAGCTATTGGTTGATTTACAATACAAACTAAAGCCTCAACAACTGAGGTCATCAACGCCTAAAAATATATTAATCATGAAAAATAAGTCATTGTCTTTAGCAAAATTTCTTAGATATTTTTGCCTAACAAAATCAAAACGGTTCATCCATAAGTATAAACACGTAATTCCAAATTACAGCCATAAAATCAAAAATGAAAAAGGGTTAAGCTAAAATATAACATTAATTAAGAACAAAATAGATTACAAATTTTAGGGGAAATAGTTTCTTCTATACAAACATGCAGATACAATTCGAGTTGAAAACATGCTACTCATCTTGCAACCTGACAATTGCACACGTACGTTCCTCGACTGAGACACTTTTTCCGGTGAGTGCTTATCTAGAACTAAAGTTGTATTATTTAACTCAAATTGTACAACAACGACATAAAACGGATACATATTTTTGTACAGATAAGGAAGCATTGTCAATTGGATGTACAGTCTCTTATTTAATTGGAAAAATACCAAATATTGGGCCTCGAAAACGGATTTTCAATTCTATCAATGGAAATTAATGAAGTTATAAATTTCAGGGTTTTACTAATGTCGAACTGTAATAGAAGGACCGGGGAGATATCTCATACTAATACCATAAATTGCCAACATTTTACATTATTGTTACTCATCTCCCTCTATTTACAAATTCATTTCATAATAACAGGAATGGAAGAACTTTAAAATCAAGGACACCTCAAGCTCAGAAAATTAATCCAGAGTAAAGTCTTACGTCACAAAGCAATATTTACAATAAGCGAAGATGCAGTCGTCCCTCATCACTCATTCTCTTTATGGGTCCAGCATAAACAGAAACCTAGAAATGGAGTTTTCATCTGAACAAGGACCGTTAATTATATTATTTTCTCTCTCCTGATTAAGTTCCTGCTTGATGTTGCTCTTATTTGCACGTTCATGACATATAGAAGGGACGGGTCTGTAAATCTCCATATTTTTTACTTTATCCTGAACACGAGGGTAAGGTAGAGTATATTGTGCGTAAGAATCAACATTCTTGAAGAAGTAACTGCAACAAGGAATATAAGAGGATAAACATATACTATCAAAAGTAAAATTATATAAATTATTGTAACACTAAAAAGGAAAAAATTGACTAAGGCCTTTAGGGCAAAATTTATATAAGAGGTTCAACATAAGTACTTCAGATAGACTAAAACAACACCATCATTCTATTACAGACACACACACACACACACACACACACACACACACACATATATATATATATATATATATATATATATATATATATATATATATATATATATATATATATATATATATATATATCTTCTTCTTTTTTAACGTGCATTTTTCCCATTTTTTGTATGGGGTAAGCACGATGCCTTCTTTTTGAAGGACTTTTGATTTGGCTTTGGGGTAGACCTGTAGTCTCGATCGGCTGCCCTGCCTGACATCGCTTAGACCCCGGTAGCGTATGTTTCATGTATCATACCCGACCCAACGCCCTTTCTTCCCAGCAGCGAGAAGTTGTTGCGCGGGTAGGGCGAGAGTTCGAGACGTGTGAGATGTTTGTTATGTTTTTAGAAGGTGTTGTAGTGGCTTTGTTTTGTGTGTGTATTTAGTCTGTAACACCCATTTGCTTTTTAAGCAAACCTATCCGTTGATTACATATATAATCCCGGGATGTCTACTCGGATAGCAAAGTGTCTGCCTCTCTGATCAGTCGGCTGCGGATTTGAACCCCCTCCACAGACCTCTACGTTCCAGTTGGCGTTTCTCCAAGAGTCCTTCAGGGGGTGGAAAAATTCAGGGCGAATGATTCCGAAAACAAGTTCTGGATTTCTCCAGAGATTTTGCACAGATTCACATATTTCCCAGGTGACAGACAGTACAGACTGACTTTCAGGTGAAACTTATATCATCTTATGACGAAGAAAAGATGGAAATGTTAAATATAAGAGGAAAATTTCACCTTTAATCGAGACTTAATTGAGATATACTAAATATTTTATGCTATAGATTCTTAAAGATTTAATTAATATTAATCATTCATTTTAATAGATATTTGTGTGTGAATCTTATAAACTAGAATAGTACAAAATTTCCATAACTTATTATTAGATTTTAACTAGCATACAATTCTTAAGTCGCTCTGGCCAAAATATACATTTATCAGTATTTTAACTGAGTAGGTGTAAATACTGACATATATCCAAGAGTAGCAAACCTTAGAAAATCAACTCTTTATATATATGTCATTTTTTAACATTTAGTTCCGTTTCTGATGGTAATTTAAAGATACATCTCTCAAACCTATTTTCATAAGAATAAACAAATCATGGAAGGTTTGTTAATGTAACCATTTGAACTGCAGAGTTCTGAAATCTTAAAAAAAAAACATGAGTCATGAGGACCAGACTTTTAGATCCCGCTTCTCCACCCCATTTTTGGAGAAGTTAGAAAAAAAGGATTATCTTTTCATCTTCGCCAAAGCATTAAGATTTTATTTAGACAGAGAGTTCATCATTGAAACAATCAAAATAACCTCATGTATATTATATATTCGTATGCTGAGATTATTAATAATAATAATGATAGGAGAAAAGAGGCCCGTCAGGCGAGATTTATGTACCTAATTTCTTCTTGTTAATAGCACATTTTCACAGATCAACATTTTACAATAAAAAACGCATATATGACAAGGAATAAATGTACGAATTTCACCTAATGTCTGTCTTTTGTTATTAACACGAACAGGAAAGTTCATCGATATATTATCAATAGTATCAAAAATAATATTGTTGCAAACTTAAGCACATTTCACAGATGAAAGTTAACATAAATAGAATCGTTTAATGATTCATCGTAAAGAACATTTTCTAAGATTTATAGATATTAAAACGGTAGTTAATATTATCATGAATCTTGATTATCAGATCAGAACATGCATTCTAAATATCTACAGATTATGATTATTTCATGACAAACACAGTAAACACGTCCATGTCTGTATGAAAAGTGATTTTGATCATGTCTTCATTTATATATTGTTGAATGCAAAGGGTGAAGAAATATACAATAACTTAAATTTATGAAGAGCTAAAAGTTCCCACCAGTTAAATCCATGAAACGACCTGGTTGAAATCTACTTCCGCTTGCCTTTGGGAATAAAACACAACAAATGCATATTTCTTTTTCCTCTGTGACATACACTCATTTAATAGAAAGATATATATTACGCTGGAAATTGCTAGAAATGGGAATGCATATATCTCTGACAGACAGGTTTAATCAGCTGAACTGAGCGCTGTGATATTCTTATCAAATGTCAAGGCACAGTTGAGAGTGAGATTGTAATTATTATTATAAATTAGTATAACGAGTGAATTGAGTCATGTTAAATAAATAGCTTAGTCTTCGACCAAACAAGATTTATTCTTAAGTGAAAGGTGAAAATTGGAGCAAGGTAGAGTTCAAGAAGTTGGGTAGTTAAGTAAGTAAAGACTTTAGGGGACGGTTGAATAACAAAAGACAAAGAAAAGGCACAACTGGGTTGCAGGGACGCTGAAAAGAACTTTGAGCACCATCCACTGCAATTTGCCAAAGCACTCGGTGCGTGTAACGTCCTTCCGGAGTCGAAATTCAAAATGCAAAATCTTTTGCTGGGAAATATGAATTAACGCTGCAGAAATCATAACAATTCTGGAAACTTCTATGGCTTGACTTTTTTTTAATCCGGTGATCAAAATCTTAAAATTTTCCTTAAATGTTGTGCAAATTATCCATTAACTATATAAAAATGATTTGTTTAAAAAGATTTCATTCGGTTTTGTATACTTATAATCATTTTTTCTAACTTTTGTGCATTTCACCTTTGCTATATTCAACGTACGTAGGCTTGTTTGTTGTCCAACAATATTTTTAGCTAGTGTAAGCGTACCGAAAAATTTAGGGGCAAATGAAGATTAGTATCCTCTGAGTTTTCGAATGAACCATGGAAGCAATCCAGTTTTCCAGTGCCCCTATAGCGTGCACCACTAGTATCAACGGTCAATTATGACATTACTACAAAAACTAAGGGAGGCTTTCATTTTCTGGATTTTTTTTAAATCAACGTACAGGACAGGACAGGGTATTATGTATTACTTTATGTTATTGCCCTGTAGTTACAAAACCGACAACTTTATAAATTATATTCAGCTTTGGTTGATTGTCTATTTTTTTTTAAGCCACGATGTAAGTCAGTATGATCTGGCTTTGGGCCAATGAGAAGTTGAAAGTTTATTTTTTATTATTATTTATTTTATAACCCCAATGCAGAATTGCATGCACGATTTTTTTTATTATTAATATTCACCTACTCAGGGTCTTAAATCATTTGCTTCCATACCGCAGGTTTAATGACTCATATAAATCTAGATTTGTTTTTATTATCATTATATTACTTCAACTTTTGAGCTCAAATGGCGGTTACTCACCTCAATATTTAAAATAATTCTTATGTTTCGTTTGAAATAAAAAAAGGTTTAAAGTACATCCTCATCCGCTCACTATCTCGGTATAAAGAAATCATTCCCTTAGCGTCTTTTTAATCTCTTGTCTTCATTCACTTATAATCGCAATATGCACAGGAGCATATTTCAATGACTTAATAAGGCCTTTTTTTAGCATATTTCAAGCCATTCCAGATCTCTTAAGAAAGAATTACATGACTATTTCTTGCCATTCCAGACAGAAAGAAAGTTGTAATAAAACACACAAGACGGAATTTTTATCGTATTCTCTTCGGATGTCTGAGATAAAAGAATCATCCAATTCTCGATGTGAAAAGAGAAAGAAAAAAATTAAAAGGGAAATCCGTTCTCCTTTGAAACCCTTTCAACCCTCATATCGAAATCATATTATCCGAGATGCCTCATCTGAACTCGCTTTGGTGTATAAAGATTTTACAGAAATATGAGAATCTGACCGGCGACTCCAAAATTCTTGAGGGAAGCCGAGTTACGCTATGCGAATGGAATTCTCAATAATCCGCGGAGAGACTAAAAACCTAAATTTTTTATTGAAAAAAAAATTTGAAATGTACAGTAATAGAAACATTATAAAAATTCGGGTGCCGAAGTAAAACCCATAATTAAATACAAATATAACTAATAATGATTACATTTTGGTCTTTTTTTATAACACTTATTATCTAACACTGGACAATATATATTTGTGCTCCACTTTTCTTCAAAGAAGAAAATAAACTACAATGAACGTCAAGTGACATAAGATAAATAGAGTTTTGGTATTATACATAAAATAAGAATATCAGATCCCATATTCTATCATTAGTGGGCTTTTATGACTTTGTTAAACAGTTTTTTTTCATAAAAATTACTGTTTTTAGAATATATATTTAAGTGTTCGTTGATATTATTATCATCTTTTATGCACATATTACTTTACATATAGATGGGGAATATTAATCACTGTAAAAAGTCAGTGCTATTTATTCTTTCATCTTAAATCAAAGAAAACTGATTCAAATCGTTATTAAAAGTTTTCCCTTACCACACATCCAAATATGATTAGCTGTGGCTGGGAACAAAAGATAACCCTTAATCTAATTTTATCTACCAAACTACTAAACAAATCTGAAGTGCTCGTCTAGCGTTCAGCATGGTCATCGGAATGCCCACTAATAAATTTAGCCACAGGAAGTATATAAAAACATATTTAAATGAATTTACATATGTGTATATATATATATATATATATATATATATATATATATATATATATATATATAAATATATATATATATATATATATATATATATATATATATATATATATATATACTGTATATATATATACAGATATATATATATATATATATATATATATATATATATATATATATATATATATATATATATATATATATATATATATATATATATACAGATATATATATATATATATATATATATATATATATATATATATATATATATATATATATATAGATATATATATATATATATATATATATATATATATATATATATATATATATATATATATATATATATACAGATATCAAGTAGGGTGAGTCTCGACTCAGGATACAGTCTCGAAGGCGAAGGGAAAGGGCACCATTATTACAATACGTTTATTATGCCGACGTTTCACGACAATTGAAAAATGAAAATGACCTCAATATATTAGAATCTATTATTATAAAGAAGACGGTCCCAACACTAAATACTCAAACAACCTCTGTTCAATTGTTCATTGCTTAACCTTTTGTTTATGTTTTCTTCTCTCGTTCTTTCTTGCTCTTCCTGTGTTCTTTTCTTTTGTTTTAGTCTTGTTACTGCTACGGTTTAGGTATGTCCTGTGCCTATCCCTCCGTTTTTATTTTGTTTTATAATTTATACATCGATGTTTTAATGTGATTTTTTGTAGGAAGTTTTTTTAATCATTGCAGCCTTGAAAATGCGACTATAGCAATTGTCGTGAAACGTCGGCATAATAAACGTATTGTAATAATGGTGCCCTTTCCCTTAGCCTATCGAGATATATATATATATATATATATATATATATATATATATATATATATATATATATATATATATATATATATATATATATATATATATATATATATATATATATATATATATATATATATATATATATATATATATATATATATATATATATATATATATATATATATAAATATACATATATATATATATATATATATATATATATATATATATATATATATATATATATATATATATATATATATATATAGAAGGACAGGGTGACAAGGAGATAGCCGGTCATCAAAAGGTGATACATTTATTGCCGACGCGTTTCGTAACAACATAGTTACATCATCAAGGCTAAAAGAGAAAACAACACAAATTAAAAACACATGGAATATAACTTTGACTTTAAGAGTCTCAACAAATTATACCAAACTTACATTAAAACAAAACAAGATTTAAAAAGCACCTGCTAGACTAAAGGCTGAAGGCTTTATGATTCGGAAAGGAGGGAGAAGCAGCGAAGAAAAACGGCTCAAGCCAGAAACAACTGTATAGAGGTGGTGTGATTGTTCAACTTGGGCACTAACTGCTTAATAAATAATGACTCTAAGATAAGCAGTTCGTGTAAACGGCTTGTTTGGCCCAAGACAGAGAAGTCAGAATAATTAATGCTGGTGTTACAAATTTTTGTGTGATTTCTGATATTAGAAAATTCGGGATTGGATAATCTGCAGCCAGTGCGATGGCTGACACCATTATGTGAATCAGCTCTGACCTTGAGCAATCACTTAGTCGAACCTACGTAAGTCCCCAAATTACATCTGGGGCAAGTATATTTATATACGACTGAGGATTGCAATAATGGGTAGATTTTTTCTTTAAATTTAAAAAGTGATCCTATTGTAAGGGGATTTTTTGGAATTAAAATAACTTGCAAAATATTAAAGTGTTTTTCAATTGCAGACTTGAGATTCCTTCTAAACTTGTCATCTTGGATGTATGGAATACTGGCATACAGTTTCTTTCGTGGAACAGTGCTTATGGAAGGGGAGTTGGCAATAAATGTATCACCTTTTGATGACCGGCTAATTCCTTGTCACCCTGTCCTTCTATGTGCTGTGGCCCGCTTGCGCCAACATATTCTGTCTTGTATGTCGTGACTCAGCTCAGGCTTCTTGGGTCATCTTCTTCATGAGGGGTCTGAGGATTAAGGCGTCAATGTCGTCCGATTTCCAATGTCCTCCTGACAGGTTCATATTGTTGGTTTGATTGATGATAGCAGATTCCAGCATCTTTCTTTTGTACGGACAGCTACTTTTGAAAACCAACTCCCCCCCACTCCAATTTATGACATGTCCTGTATTTCTGATATGTAGGAAAATCCCCGAACTCTCCGAAGCGTAACGTACTGATAGACGACAAAAACCCATAATATGATCTGGATTAGATACGTAGATGATATCTTTACTTTCTGGGACAATAGCTGGGGGGACTTTAATGAATTTTTTAATAGGCTAAATTCGCTAGTTCCGACCATAAAATTTAAAACGGAATGGGAAAAGGACGGAAAACTGCCGTTCCTAGATGTACTGATCATAAGAAAACAGAACAGATATGCATTTACAGTATATAGAAAACCCACCTTCGCTGTTTCCTACATTCATTTCTTAAGCTATCACGACGTCTCCGTAAAAATCATGGTAGGGTGCAACTTATTCCTCAGAGGACTTAGGATATGTTCAAATGAGTACCTAGATAAAGAATTCAACACGATCCGCCAACATCTAACGCAACTGCTCTATCCACCACATATTATCGAGAGGGCTATTAACAAAGCAAATAAAATATACTATAGAGGTCCCACTCACAACAGACAAATAGATTTCAACAACAAAATAAAGCTTCCGTACGATGAAAACATCCAAAAAGCCACCGAACAACTCAGGTCTAACAATCCCTTCATTTTCCATTATCCCAAATCCATCGGGAGTTCGCTCATTAACGCATACTTAAATAACAAAGGGGAAGAAGCCAGAGTTTACAAGATACCGTGTAGCAATTGTAATGACCTTTACGTAGGCGAGACAGGTAGATCGCTCTCGCAAAGAATAACAGAGAACAAAAGATCAGTACGTTACGCTTCGGAGAGTTTGGGGATTTTCCTACATATCAGAAATACAGGACATGTCATAAAGTAGCTGTCCGTACAAAAGAAAGATGCTGGAATCTGCTATCATCAATCAAACCAACAATATGAACCTGTCAGGAGGACATTGGAAATCGGACAACATCGACGCCTTAATCCTCAAACCCTCCTGAAGAAGATGACCCAAGAAACGCGACCTCCAGATCCATCGCCAAACAGGAGCTAATGAGGCCAAAAACCACTAGGGAATTGGTCTTTCTCCTCCTTCTTAGGAAACGGTCACCGTCATACCATCGGAGCCTTAAGGCCACACCTTTATGTTTTGTATATATACCCTTGTAACATTTCTCTGTTCATATTCTACCAGTGAACAGGGGCACAGAAGCAAGTGCCTGAAATATATGGTTTCAACGTTTAAATAGTGTTTTATGGGCCTTCTTATATTCATATTACACTGTAGTATTACAGGAAAAGATATTCAGATATATATATATATATATATATATATATATATATATATATATATATATATATATATATAGATAAATATACATATATATATATATATATATATGTATATATATATATATATATATATATATATATATATATATATATATATATATATATATATATGTATAAATATCTATATATATATAATTATATTCAGTATATGTATATATATATATATATATATATATATATATATATATATATATATATATATATATATATATATATATATATATATATATATATATATATATATATATATATATATATATATATATATATATATATATATATATATATATATATATATATATATATATATATATATATATATATATATATATATATATATATATATATATATATATATATATATATATATACTGAATATAATTATATATATATTGCAAGGTTCGAGTGGTTGCTCTAAGGGAACAATCGCAGTTCGATTGTGTCCTTTCTTATGTTGTCCCTCCTGTGTTGTTTCGCCATGTTGGCAGTGGAGGTGCCATCGGTGGAGTGCGGGGTGAAAGTAGTCAGTCAGTACCTGAGAGTCAGTAGCTCAGCTTCGTAGAGTCAGTATGGAAGGAGCATTGGAGTCAGTATTAGACTGGCGTACTGACATGGCAGCATCTACTGCAGGATGTTGGTGGACCACCTTTCTTGTGGGTGGCCTCGTTTTTCTTTGGATCCTCGTTCTTGGGAGTGACCTCGCCCTTGGGAGTTTGACCTCACCCAAGTATGGCAGTCCAGCATGTTTTAGAAGCCCACCTCATCTCTGCGTGTGTTCTCGTCCACGTATTGCTGACTCTCTTGTATTGGCAGCTCACCTTGTTCTTATTAACCCTGTTGTGGTTGTAAATGTTAACCGTGTTGTGGGTGTTTAGCCTTCTTATAGGTATTTATTATTGAAGTGTAGCGTATTTATTGCGACCAAGCTCGCGCAATAATACGTGTAATTATTTGTTGTATAATGTATACTTTTTGGGTAGAATTCAGTTATAGGTACACGGCGGGTATTTAGCGAGAAATGGCAGTATCTTATAGTATTTTGGATGCTTATTAACAATTTAACGTTAATGTTTGGCGGTCGGCTGTAATTAACCTGTAATTAACCCCTGAAGTCCATCCAACAAAGGGTTTCCATACGCGATCTTCACAAGACAGAGCACGGTTACGTCTGTTTCGAACGGTTCATATCTCGTCCGGCAAGTGCAATAACTTGTTAACGTATGGGTAACCCCCCCAACCTCCTGACCAGTACTAAACACGGCGAAGGGACATTCCATTTGGTCGACAATAAACAAATGGGTAAACAAATGCACCACCAGTGTCAGAAGCCCTAAAAGTGCAGAAAAAAACAGTTCCCAAGGTATTGCACTTGCCCCACGGGATATGAACCGCTCGAAACAGACATAGCCGTGCTCTGTCTTGTGAAGATCGCGTATGGAAACCCCTTGTTGGATGGACTTCAGAGCTTAATTACAGGTTAATTACAGCAGACCCCCCAAAAATAACGTTAAATTGTAAATAAGCAACCAAAAAACTATAAGAAACTGCCATTTCTCGCTAAATACCCGCCGTGTATCTATTACTTAGAAATACCTTCATGTAATTGTGTTAGCCGTGTTATTTTTGCTGACTCATTTAGTAAATTTAATAATGCATTTAAGAATGTCTTTTGTATAATGATTACTGTGGTCGTGTGGTGTTTTGGCTGCCTCTATAATCAGTTTTGTTGGTCATTTGTATTGTTTATTGCATTGTTCACACTTATCTTTATAATGGACATTTATGTACCGACTTTGTTGACTTGTTCACTTTATTGTTTATTGGCTCATTTTGTTAATTTGCTACAGACTCATTTGTAAAAAGTGTATATTTTGTGAATAATAAATTAGTTTTAGGGTAACCACTTTGTTTAATTTAGCTCTCTCCTCCTTTGTCTGCCCAGTTCTCTAGGGAGCATTACTATGTCAGACTGGTTGGAGAGAACAACCTAAGGTTTGGCTTTAGGATTTTGTATGTGAATGTCTAATCATTTCCTCTGCATTTGGGAAGTCTAAGCCAGGGATGACTCTGTCACTTAAATACGGACACATACACAGAAAAAGAAGCTGCTCTCCTAATAACTAAGCCTAGACTCAGTCCATCTAAATTCCCGAACTATGGACATAGTTAGTGAAACATTTATAGCAGATGTAGTGTATCACCTTGCATAAGTTAGCCAGATCAGTCTTACCTGATTTACCCGAGCTATGCGATTATTACTAAAAGTTGACCATGAAGGGCTGCAGGTCAAGTTTTGCCTGTGATATCAGGGCGAGGGGAAGAGGAAAGGGGAGGGAGGGGAGGGGGAGAGAAGGTGGAAGTCTAGGGGATGGAAGAGGGAAGGGGAGGAAGAGAGAAGGGGAAGCGGAGGACATAGCTAAATTAACACTTGATCGTGTGTTCCAGAAGGGGGAGGGAGAGGGGAGGGGATGGAAGTGGGAAGGGGAGGAGGAGGGCACAGCTAGATTAATATTTGATCGCATGCTCTGGAAAAGAGAGGGGAAGTGAGAGGAAGGGAGGGGAGGGAAGAGGGACGGGGAGTGGGAGGACAAAGCTAAATTAACACTTGACCGTGTGCTTTGGAATGGGGAGGGAGGGAGGGGGAGGGGGGGGGGAAGGGTGGGAGAAGTGGATGGAAGAGGGAAGGGGGAGGGAGGACACAGCTAAATTAGCACTTGATTGTGTGCTGGGGAGGGGTAAGGGGAGGGGATGGATGAGGGAAGGAGGAGGGGTTATATAGAAGATAGATTCTACCGAGTCAAAGAAGCTGTGAAAAATCCGAAGAGTTTCATACAAAGCCTGAGACTGGGAGAGGTCACTGTAGGGTCACTAGAGGTCACTGCTGACCTACTGATCACGTAACCATGCAAAATTTCAAGTCCATCGGACGAAGGCAACAGGTCGAAAACTGAGTTACAAGATTTGACGACAGACAGACGCAGAAGTAGAGTTAAATCAAAGCATGTAATCATAACGCGTGGTGCTGAGAAGCATTTTTACTATGAATATAAGATTCTGTGACTAAACTAAGAATTACCATCAACCCTTATTTTAAAATGCATTTCATCCTAACCATGTTATATTGATTTATCTTAATTTTATTAGTGGATAGTGCTTCTAACCGCTGAGTTTCATTTAAAATAAATAAATTGATACTCCATTGAAACTAATGAATTTCCGGGTGTATTTAACGACGTACACAGACTTGTCACTTCTAGCTTACGATAACAAGTATGTTCGGATTACTGCGAGACACACATCTGTTTGTGCTACTCTGGCAGAAAAAAATTGCCCGGAATGAACCCATATAATTCACTTAAAAAAAAAAACTTTTACCTACTCTCCAGGGTTGGTTTGGTGCAAACAGAATTTCTAGAGTGTTTACAGTAGTTCTGTTTGAAGAACAGCTGAAACCCTCGCTAAAATGCGAATGTCCTTTTTCCATTCGTCTCTTTCATACTCTTTCACTTTTCGCAATATTTCTATCCCTGCGTTGCATATAATCTTAATTCATCAAAACGAAATTGTAATGATGAAAGAGAATTAAATTTTAAACTGTTGAGGCTCTAGGATTAATGGCATCGCACGGAAGTGATTGCAGGATTAAAAAGAGAAATCTCCGTAATTTCCCACAGATTTATTCCACAACCTACCGACCTACCCATATGAGACGACATTTTTGGGGATTGCTTCTTCCGCGCTCCCTCTCTCTCCGGTGGTATTTTTTCTTATCGATATGTTTCGGGACAGGAATTTGTTTTTGTTCATGATGGAGATTAAAATACTACGTTCCACAGACACACATTTACACACACACACACACACACACACACACACACACACACACACATATATATATATATATATATATATATATATATATATATATATATATATATATATATATATATGTATATATATATATATATATTTATTTATTTATTTATTTATTTATACATGCATTATATGTATATATATATATATATATATATATATATATATATATATATATATGTGTGTGTGTGTGTGTGTGTGTGTGTGTGTATGTGTGTGTGTGTGTGGAATGACTTAGAGAATCACAACTTTCGAGGAGGTACCTCATACAGTATCAGGAAGACTTAGGCCACAAGTGCAAGGACACAAAGTATTAGTTCAGCTACATACGTAAGATTTTGTTCGGCAAGAAAAAAGCTGCTGTAATATGTAGGAACCCAAAATATAAGATAATGAAAATGGTAGTGTGAGTGTTAGAAAGAGTGAACTTGGGCTTAGCTGTGCTTGGAAAACCTCATGGTGGAGTGATGGTATGTGACTGAAATGAAAGGCTGATGACAAAATAAGATATGGCATACTTGGTATGTTTACTTCAAGAATTAAGTAAGAATGGGGAGTCTTGTGGAAATGAGTTTGGAATTAGGCTTGACTTCTGTGAAATGTATAATTTGCAAAGAAGAATCTTCACGATTATACAGTACTTGTCCAAGAGAAAACGGGGAAGAGGAGAACCTGATATATTATTTATTAACGCAGAGTAGAAAGAGCAGCAAGAGGATGGATGTAATAGTGAATCAAAGAGTGAATAGAGGTGCCTCCGGTCGGTATTGGATTGAAATAAAAGTAAATATAGACAGAACTTTTATTAATAGAAAAATAATTCTAAATGCATTTTTAAATGTAATGAAGACATTTTTTATTTATTAAGAATGAATTGAGAATGTAATAAAACGAGAAATTGCCAAAATCTCCGATGTGGTTAAATACTTAACCGTAGAAAGATACGGTAAAACAGTCATCAGAGTGCTATTGTAGGTATAGGATAAACGGAGAGAGTAAAAATAAGGGGTACGATTAGAACTGAGCAATTTAGTAACTAAATAACTCTTTTAGGTACATTTGCATGACAAAAGACTTCTTGTGCAAGTATTACTAAGGGATGAGTAAAGTTCTCAAGAAGAAAGGTGAGAGAGAAAGAAGGCTAAAAATAAGGATACAGAAGTGAATCTGAGCAAGTGTGAGTGTTGAATAGAGTGAAAAGAAAAAGGTGGGAGTAGTTTAAATTATTGTCATTATTATTTTTTGGCAATATTTAAGTCCTTGATAAGCAAAGCCAAGAGGCAAGTCATCGCTGAAAAACCTTTCCCTCCTCATAGAAAGATTTGCTTTGAGGTAATTTTCTGTGAATGATTTCATAACTTGTTAAGCTGCTCTTTATTCATAAAGCTACGACGCTCAGATTTGTGTGTTCGTGTTTTCTAGCTGACTTTGGCATCTGTTTTTAGTTTTCTGCAAAAGAAAGCTATTCGGATGGTTATTTGTCTGTCCGTCCGCACTTTTTCTGTATGCCCTCAGATCTTAAAAACTACTGAGGCTAGAGGGCTGCAAATTGGTATGTTGATCATCCACCCTCTAATCATTAAACTTACGAAATTGCAGCCCTCTAGCCACAGCAGTTTTTATTTTATTTAAGGTTAAAGTTAGCCACAATCGTAATTTTGGTACCGCTATAGGTGCCAACAACACAGGCCACCACCGAGCCGTGGCTGAAAGTTTCATGGGCCGCTGCTGAGGGTTTCATGGGCCGTGGCTGAAAATTTTATTCAGCATTATATACTGTACAGACAACTCGATTGCGCCGAAGAGACTTCAGCGCATTGTTTACTTGTAATGTGTGTTTTTCATTTGTTTTAAATGAAGTTCAATTTAGAGAAGTTCCATGTTGTGATGGATGCGCGTGGATTCAGCAATTAGAACTTAATGAAGTCAGAAAATCGATCGGATATACAAAAAAAAAGACCTGCTTTGACTTTCAGTTATCGTCAAACATTCTAGATCTTATGAATTTAATAATCAACAAAAACAATAGGATCTTTTATTTCATATAAAAGACTATCAAGCACCAACAGTCTCTAAAAGTGATAGTCATAGAGAAAATTTATTAATAGATTTAAACGGTAGCCTGACTATTTGCCGAAAGACAGCTGCTCGAAATATGTTTGGCCGACTGACAGCGAGTCGAAATACAAAGAGGCCGAATGACCATTGGATGGAAAGGACAATTAGTCGAAAAGGCTAATTGTTTTTCAACTGGCTCGTTAACTTTATACGTTATCATGATATGGCTATAATGAGCGTTTTCGTAGTTTAGCATGCTTTAGTTTTAAAAACTTACAAATTAAAAGTATTAAATTCAAAACCGTATCCCTTCATTAAAATGGAGTTCATCAAGATGGAAAGAGATGCAAGACAACTCCTCTACGAAGGATTTGCACACTTGGTTGATAGAACGTGTGACAGCAAGGTTTATTGGAGATGTGAACAACGCAAGGAGTTTAATGCGAGAATGAAGACGATTGATGATGTGACTGATGGTGAGCCTTCTCAGCACTCTCATCCACCCAACGATTCGCGCAATACGGCTTTGAAAGCTATTGATCAAATAAAACAACGGGTTTATGAAAGTGAAGAAGTTACTGGTTGCATAATAGATAATGCTGTAAGTGCTTTACGTCTAGTTGTTGCAGGAACACTGCCAAAAAAGTCTTCTCTTTTAAACACAGTAAATAGGACGAGAGCTAATTCTGAACACAACTTCAAATAATAATACTGTTTATATATATATATATATATATATATATATATATATATATATATATACTGTTAGGTCTTACCTGGCCTACTTACTGCATTCGTTGTTCAGGGCTCCAACCAGGGGGTCTAGCTGGGGAACAGGGGTTTTACTAATACACCTTGAGATTCTGACTGCAATTGCTAGGCCAGGTAGGAACTTTAATAGAAAAGCAGTTGGGCTGAAGCCGTACTTCAACAAGGAACTGTTGCAGATAAACGCTTAAGTTTACTTTAAATGGAATATATTTACAATTAAACACATCAGTCAGAAGACTGAGGAATGATAGGCAGGTACAACAGGGGTCTGCCATGTGGTTAGATGTTACAGCACTTGTTCAAATATTGAAGAATCTATGAATAATCCTCTTGAAAGGGATACTAAGGAATTGATCTGCAGTAGCAAGGCCACAGCAACAAGCACAAGACAAGCAGTTGTTTCCACAGCTAGGAATACCGTCTGCAATTAGACAATGTCAGCGGTTACACAGGGATAATTATAGCGATGTCGGGAAAATCGAGGGTTGCACACATGGTGCCAAGATAACTCGATTCTGTTACGATGTGCTTGCATTAAAATTCACACTGAGCTAAGTGAGTCAGGCCTTTGAGATAACTCACACTTCAGAAAAGAAAATGAAAGTGCAGTGAAAGGTTAGAGAGAGACACTTGACTGTTTGAAAGAACCTCGAATCAGGACTTTACCTTATAACAGAGCGATGGAGACCCTCGTCGAATTTCACCAGGGATGGGGAGATGAGTTTAATGTGAATGCACAGGTAATGTAACTGGGTGGCCGAAAGATGACCGTGTGGGGGTTGGCTCAATAAGGAGCATACTTAAAGGCCATCGAGAGTGTCACTATTTACCTCAGCGACCTCGAAAACTATGGATTAGACACTAATATCTGTCATTTTTTGCATTTTATTTTTCGCCCCTTCTCACCCCATCCCCCTTCCTATTGTAGTGAAATTGAACTTAAAGGATATAAGAAGTGTCACTATTCATCTCAGCGACCTCAAAAACTATGGATTATACTCTAATATCTGTCGTTTTCGGTTATTTTTACATCACCCCCGCCACACCTCACCCTTCTTTGGTGCCAGTGATGTCTTACCACGACAGTATTCTTTTCCAGATAGTAAGTCATATGTATACCAAGTTTGGTTGAAATTGCTCAATGTGTTTCAGAGTTAAGATGGAGCATACACACACACATACATACATACATGCATGCATACAGACATGCTGTACATCCACTTTTTTTATATAAAGATATATATACATTACTTAAAGAAATAATCTGCAGATAAGTTGACACGATAAAGTGAGAAATGAAGGGATACAAATGAACTACGAAGGAACAAAATAAATTTAATGTGGGTTTCATTGGTTTTAGATAATCAACTTGGTGAGAATGAATAAACATAAACAGATAAACAACATTTGAATTTAATCTCCCTTGAACTCCTTTACCTGCAAAGTTTTCCATTAAGGAGAAGTAAATTAGGGATGAGAATCCCTTAATTTTTAGTACAAGTTTTATGCCGTTAAGAAATGTAAATTACTCTCGAACTCAAGAAGAAGATTCTCTGTGGAACTAGAAGTAAAAATCAATAGTAGCAAAAGGGGACTTTTCTGAAGAGAGAATTCGTGGATATTAGGTATTTTAAAGAACAGTTTGGCGAAACTGAACTAATGCATAATGAAGATGTACTCGTAACAAGAGAATCTTCAAAACAGAGCAAAATCGTGAAGAGATTATATCTACCAGAAAATCAAATCTTAACAGGGATCGTTCAGCTTTGGATGTCAGATTGCCAAATATGTAACGAAACCCATGTTTTGTTAAAAACTTACGCAGAGATTCAATTTTCCTGTAAAAAGGTAACAGTTATGCGTTTTTCTTTTTCTTTTGTTTAGCACTACACTCTCAGTATAAGGTACAAGTGAACTTCGATAAAAGCATTTTCTTTCCTCCGAAATGGGCCAATGAAAGGAAAACGGGGAGAGAAATGGTATACAAACTTTGAAAACTACGATTGTAAAAATTAGATGCAAAAATCAGAGGATACCAAAGGCAACGTTAACAAAAATATGAAAAAATAAAACAGCAAGAGCATCTTTTTTTTTTTTCATTCCATAACGAAACGCTACACCACGGAAATTGAATACATATTGTTTCGAAATAGAGCAAGCGAAAAGATTTCAGATTTACGAAGCGGACTATCATAGATTCGGGCACTTGACAAATGGACGTATTGACAGAAAAGTCAGCGGTGCGTGTCCCAGATTTTTCAGCCGGAAGAGATAGAGAGGACCAGAAGTGCAACAGCCAATGTTATTACCTCCGATCGTTGAAGCCAGGTGAGGCGGACACATTTGCAGTGCCTCCGACATTCAGACAAAGCTAAAGAACAGAGATTTATGGTCAATTTGACGAAGAGGGTCTTCCGTAAATAGCTTTCTTTCTTTCGTTCGCGTCTCATTTTGATGATATTTTCAAATCGTTCTCTCATCGCCCCCCCCCCCCCCAACCCCTCAAACCAACCCTCCTCCCCTTAGAACAAAAGAAAAGTAGTGGATCTTGACGTAAAGTCTATTTACCTATATCTGCTTTAAAACAATCTTATAATTATATCACAAAAGCAGACTTACAATAAACTAAACTTTGTTAAATAAGCTTGACAGCAATATAAAACACAGACTCTCATCTTCTAATGCACTTTCATCCTGAAGTATTACAATGTAGAAAAGATATTACAGGTAATAGAACTGTCGTGATTTAACAAGTCCCAACAATGATTAATTTTCATTTATCGCCTCTCAGTCTCTAATATTTTAGCTTTCTATTAAAAAAACTATTGTGCTGGCTTTGTCTGTCCGTCCGCCACCCAGATCTTAAAAACTACTGAGACTAGAGAGCTGCAAATTGGTATGTTAAACATCAACCCTCCAATCATCAGACATACCAAATTGCAGCCCTCTAGCCTTAGTAGTTTTTATTTTATTTAAGGTTAAAGTTAGCCATAATCCTGCATCTGGCAACGATTTAAGGCAGGCCACCACCGGGCAGTAGTTAAAGATTCATGGGCCCCGGCTCACATAGCATTACACCGCGACCACCGAAAGATAGATCTGTTTTCGATGGCCTTGAAGATACGCCGTACAGAAAACTCTACTGCGCTGAAGAAACTCAGGAGCGTTTTTACTTGTTTCTATTGCTAAGTGTATTTTCTTCCTGCTTATGTTTCTGGTTAAGAATTGAATCTCTCTCATTTCTCTCTGGGGAGAGAACTCTCCGACGGGGAAAAACTTGCTCTTTGGTTATTTCTCTCGTACCAGAAACTCTGCTAACTGGCCTTAGGTACCGATAATGAAATTATGGCAATCTTTTATAAAGAAATTTATAACTGCGAGGAGTCCCAGTTTCTTTAACAGTATATTTCTTTTTTTCCTTTTAAAACTAGTTATGATCTTTGGTTTATAGATTTTACGTATACCTTGAAATTTTTTAAAATGGATTTATATATAAGTTTCTATTCACGAGTTAGTTTCCTGTCTCCTTGAATAACAAATTAAGAAACTCGATACAATCTTCTTGTTTGGCAGAATAATCAAGGCTAATATTGTTATAATTTCATCAGTAGTATTTTCTGAGACTCAACAGATATTAATAACCCTTTGTGACTTTTCATTAAAATTCGTCATGTGCATTGAATGTTGATTATTGATCATTCTGAATTTATTTGCCTTCAGTAATAAATAATGCACGTATATTTTACGACTGTGTTTTGCTTAATTCACAAAAAAGTAATATCAGAAATTTTCGGGTTAACATGAGAATGAAGAAAAAGGCTGTGCGACATGACAAACATTCCTCGAACTTTTGGGGTCATAAGCCTTAGTACATTTGTCCAGTGGGCATGGTCAAGCATCCCCCAAATTATCGCAGTGAAAATAAAGAATTATAGATCTTCAAAGCTGGTGAACAATGGCTACTCAAAAGCGATTAGGCTACGGGTGATAAGGTGGTGATTTTTCTTTATCGAAAAATGGATGTCTTTTGGTTCATCGTTTTTCTAATCACTTTGCTTAAAGTAGCCTTTCATCTTGACCTTATGGCAATTGGTACTGACTGATTTTTCATAAATTTTCATTAGAATTCAAAAGTCTGCTCTATTTTTTCTTTTCTAGCATTCCAGTTGCTTTCCTGATTTTTCCAACACTTGCAGATTTCTTGAGGCATTCATTTTATATGTACTTCGCAATACCTTTGAATACCTTTCATGTATTCCATAAGGTGACATTTAGTTGTTTCTTCAGACGTACATGAAAATTATCATACAACCTAACAAAGGTTTTTCGTTGAATTTCAATGACCTTTTTCAGAAAACAATGATCTTCTTAAGCTGAACCCCTTTTAGCGTTCTGCCTATTCTGTAGCTCTGAAGCAAATCAGAACCGAATTTATACTCACCAAGACACAGATCCTCTCGTAAGAACCATGTCGTCACCGCGGCACAAATTTCCTCCCAGATCTCTCCTCTTGTTTTCCTCTCTGCTCCCTGCTTTCCTGGACATCCCTCCCTCGCGCAGTTCGTTTCCCTTCCTTCATTCTTCCGCTTCCTCTGCAGATCCAAGAAAGACTTTCCTTGTCTCTGTCCTTCCCTCTGTTGGCAAGTAATTACCGAAGTTTCCCCACCTCGGGTAGTCATTTTAAGGCTAAGTTCTTGGAAGTGTTGTCTTTTGGAATAATTATGAAATGAAGGAGGTTGGCCAAAGAAAAGCAATGGCTAATCCTTAGAGAAAGCTCATGCAGTGGGTAAAAGAAAAATATTTTTCTTCGTCTCATGTAATATTTTCATTATTATTATTATTATCGCTTTCTTCCTCCTCTATCCTAGTAAGAAGTACGAAAATGGATTAAGTTGATTTGATATAACAGTGTACTCGTAATTTTTTGTTTCGTCCTTACTCAGTAGATTTATCCAATAAGCCAACATTTCCAGCTCATAGCAAATTACATTTATTCATCTTCATCAACTAATGTGGACGAATTTGGTTTTAATCTATCGCCTGATTATCTTAGTCCTCTGTATTTCAACAACATTCAGTTCTACTTGAAGCTTTTTTCCAACTCTGTACAAAGCACATGTAGCTTTTTCACTTTACTTTCAAACCACCCATACAACTTTTCGCTGTCGAAGACTTGATAAACGTGCTATTTGCCAGTCTAAACCATCAGTGGTCTTTCTTCATCAGTTCTCCTGTTAATTGTTGTAACATCTCACTCAAAACACTCACCATTCACATTCACTTGTGGATAAAATGTCATTAGCTCTATATTTTTCATAATTCTTCTGAGCCAAATCCATTTCCAAATAGAATTTGTACACCCAGATCAACTGCATTATTACTGCCATAACACGGCATGCCACTTGCAATACTTGCTTCCTTCAGCTTTTACACTCTTTAACCTATTTACTGAAGTTTTCACATCCTCAGCATCATTTGCACAGGCATTCTCAGATTTGCATTCAACCTTTTTATTCCTGCATAATTCAGATCGATCTTCTCTCCTCGACATTAACTGCATTCTTTTCTGACAGCACCTTTCTATCTGTATATTTCATCAGTTATTCCATTCATATCTTCGCTTAATATCCACACTGATTCCCTTATAACAATATATCTCCTTTCAGAGCTATTTTTCAAAAGCATCCCTTAAGTTTCATTAATCAAAATGTTTCTGCCACACTTTCTCACTGATTTCATTTCCTTTCCTCTTGTGTGCATCAACGTTATCTTCTTTTTCTTTCCTGTTAATGTGCTGAAAACTCCCTGTTTTATTTTTAACCATCTAATTTCACTGTACATCATGTGCTGCTTTGTTTATTTTCCCCTCTGCACCTGCTCAGCCAGGAACTCCCTGTTATCCTTCCGAAGTTGTAAAAGTAAAAAGACGAATATTCGGAGTCATATTCTAGAAAGTAAGATTTAGTACCAGCTATATAGGAATGGTATAAGAAATTTTTTATTGATATAACCGAGGTTCCTAGCAAATCACATTAAAGAATCCAGATGAAATATGACCACTATATTAAGACACAGGTGGAAGGAGTTTATGAAGAGTACGAAAAATTCGAGGAAGGAATCAGTAAGCGTTTTGTGGTATATGTTCGCTAGAAGAAAAGCGCAGTTGCATAGGAGAATAGGTAGATGATCGTGGAAGCACAGAGGCTTATAAATAAGGCAATTTAGACGAACGTGAGTGAAGAATAACAGATAAAGAAAACGCAACTGCGGGTGTGAACATCACAAAGGGAGAGCCACTTTCTTTAGAGAATGACAGATTCGGAGAGCTAAAATATTCCAGTAATAGAATATGGACAGGTGACCTAAGACGTTTTGATGACAAAAGAGAGGTAGGTCTTCATGAAGCTATCTTTATGAAATAATCTTCTTGAAGCAATATTGAAACGAGCTGAGACAAGTTTGAGAATAATACTGTAAGAGACAGGTGATAATGTATAGCAGATGATAAATAAAAAATGCGCCGAAATTTCTTCGGCACAATCGAGTTTTCTGTACAACGTATAAAACTCAGCAACGGCCCATGAAACACTCAGCCGCGGCCCATGAAAATTTCAGCCACGGCCCGGTGGTGGCCTG